>NW_020229889.1:880181-885181 GCF_003227715.2 Harpegnathos saltator
TAGGTCAGACCGACATCGAATTGTCAGGATTTGAGATAAAATCCTATCGAGGTCCTGATACCCGCAGTTGGATCGATCTTTTCGTACGAGTGTTGCTCTCGTCGCGATCCTTCGATCGTGGGAGCGCAATGATTGTAATATCGAGCGGGATTTCAGTTTTTCTCTGAATCAGAGTCCAATAGAGTTTGATTTGCATACAGCTAATTGGATCCCGAAAATTCAATCAGATCGGGATCAAATTTTTTCGAATTATTAAATCTTCATTCGGAAGTTTTGCTCGAGCAATTGAAAAGTTTCCGGCCAGTTGAGTTCTTCGTGTGTGCGTGCGTGCGTGCGTGCGTGCGTGCGTGCGTGCGTGTGCGTACGTGTGTGTGTATGTGTGTGTGCGCGTATGTGTATTAAGTTTCGGCTCGGTTTCTGTTGATCCAAGTAAGTCTCCCTCTCAGTCGGAACCCCTTGTACATATTTGTTGTCACTAATAACGAGGTTTCCTAGCAAATTTCGAGGTCTTATTTAACTTTGTCGAAGTTGGCGTGACGTAGCTTACACTGGTTTTCGTTTATTTATTAAAGTTTGAAACCCGGTCTCTCTCTCTCTCTCTCTCTCTCTCTCTCTCTCTCTCTCTCTCTCTTTCTCTTTCTCTTTTTCTCTTCTTTCGAACGAAGTTGTGACCCAATGAAATAAAATTTTTCATACTACATCAGTGGACAATAGTTTAGCAATGTTTACAGCACGTATGAAAGTAAGTAACGTTGGAAGAGTTAATTTTCGACAGGGAAATGCTATATATTTACATCTTGCTTTTAAAGTGCATTGTAAAATCAACTCACAAGTCTCTGTCTTTTCAAGGCAATGCAACCGAATGCGGATTACAATTGTGCCATGTCGTGGATGTTTCTTCACGCTCTCGGCAAAACTGTGCGAGATATTACTGTCATTTTGCCAGGTCCGAATCCCTGTCGGCGAAAATTTTATAATTCGTCAAATTTGCTTTGCTTTGCCAAGTAGACGTTAATTGACGCGACGATTCTCAATTCGCTATCCAAGTCGCAAATCGAGCGATACGGTCGCAAGAAATTTCCTTGCTATGACATGAAGCATGATTTCCATTTTAATTGTAAAAGAATATTGAGGCTCTATACGTTCAAGCATTTGCACTTTTAATCAAGGAATGTGTTTTAAAGTTTGTCACAAGAATCTATCACGAGACATCACGCTGTGCTCCTGGAAAACTTTCTGTACTATTTCCGGAGATTTCAAAAAGAAAATCCGTCGGAGAGAGAGATATAAGGTAGAAAATGTTATATAATCAACAGGTTATAAATTTAGACACTGAGGAAAAATCTTCTTGAGGACGTTAAAACGTCGCATCCGGCGCAAACGAGAAGGGACAAAGCGGAGTCACTTTTCTTACGTCGCCTTTAAGTAAACCATCCCTCGCACGAGCGGAGGAACAATTTCGCGCGGAAAATAATAATACGGACAGAGGGGAGAAATGTCTTACGCTTTTTTTCGCCGCGCGCAATTTTGTCTCGCTCTTATCGAGGACTTGGCAAGGCAAAGCCGTGATGTTCGTATATTGTGACGGTCAAAATTTTACGATATTAATTTTCCAACAAGACAGACGCAAAGTCACAACGTTTAAAAATCAAAAGAGAGTACCATGAGAATCACAGAGAGAGAGAGAGAGAGAGAGAGAGAGAGAGAGAGGGAGAGAGAGAGGGGGGGTGAAAGGGAGAGAGAGCGAGCGAGACGAAATATCGTTTCGCTTTCGAAATATCGTATCGAAAAAAACGTTTCGAGAAATTATGGACACATTGTGAGGTTTCGGCAGTCACTGTATAAACTCGTGCGAAACTCGTAATAGGGATAAATGTCTCAAAGGCAGGAACATGTAGGTGGTTACGCACCCACGGAAATAGAGGGTGAGGAAAGGAGTCAGAGTTGGGCAAGGTGTAGTTGGATCAGTGGTCGTTGAGTGATCAGATTGGCGATCAACGATTATCGTTCAGTGATCAGTAATCAGACGATTGATGAACAGTGGAAATAATCGAGGTCAAAATGATCATCAGTCACGATGAAACTGTCGACCATTAGTCAGAAAGCGACTACGTTTTTTACTATGTATGATTGATTCTCCAAATTAACATATTACTTTATTGCAACTTTGATATAGATTGCGATAAGTAATTAACGGATATAAATCAACGGTGACAGATTTGCGAATGTAATTTATGATTTTAACGATCGCCTGCAGCTACGATCGTTTAATTAATGTTTACTTTAATCGGGAGATTACTTGATTAACCGGCCACTGAAATAATCGCGAAAATAATCCATTACTATTGCCTAACGCTGGAAAGAGTGGGAAACAAGGTAGATGATGAGTACAGAATACAAAGAGAAAAGAGGCGGATTAATTGGAAATAGAAATATGTGTCTAAGGAGGGGGAGAGAGAGAGTGAGTGAGAGAGAGAGAGAGAGAGAGAGAGAGAGAGAGAGAGAGAGAGAGAGAGAGAGAGAGAGAGAGAGAGAGAGAGAGAGAGTGAGAGAGTGAGAGAGAGAGAGAGAGAGAGAGAGAGAGAGAGAGAGAGAGAGAGAGAGAGAGAGAGAGAAAGAGAGAGAGAGAGAGAAAGATAAAAGAGACGATCGGCTGTCACGCATGCTGACAGCTGCATGGAAATCAGACGAACGTTTTTGTTACTTTTCTTGAGAGTCGATCTGTCGATTCTCGATCGATCGATCGATCGTCACGAGCGAGTACCGTGTGCGTTGATAACGATAATTGGCGATTATCCATATCGGTTGTCACTTGGCAATTATGTTAAGTAGCTCCGCTACTACTAGTGAGATATCATCATATTTGGGAACGTGTCGATGGAGAATGTGATGTCTATAATCGAAAATAACCGAGTATGAGCATCGCGGCTCGATATGCAACGTGATTGATACATCATTATGCATGTGAAGAGAAAAAATTAATTTCTATAATATTTAGTGAAAATTTCCACGTACACATTAAGAAAGAAATACTGCGCAATTACCGCTCGTCGACGGTTTCAAGCTTTATGATTATTAGTCGATCGAGGATACACGTGAAACGCGAAATGGTAGTTGTAAATTATTTTCGTGGCATTTCGCGTTTCATGTTTTCCGATCATTAGAGAACGCGAATGGTCGAGCAAACGCGCCCTGCTCTTTCGAATATTCATCTCAAAATCAAAATCATACCGCATTAATTTCAATATAACTCTCTTATTTGCGCGTATAATTAATTAAAATATACATAAATATGTGTTGGTTATAAGTTTAATATTTCAAGTATTACACTTGCAAAATAACGCAAATGCTTCTCGCGATTTTCTATCGTTCAGTGGACTCATCGACACTGCATTACGCGATCGTAAATAAAATTGATCTGTTTTCGTGGAACATTCCGGAAATTCCAAGTTCTACTTTCTACATTTTGGATTCTAAGCCTTACATTTCGGGAAACAGTTGGCCCGACGACTCGCAAGTAGTTGTATTTATCCCCTTTACTTTTGCATCCGGCAATTTGATCGCCCCAACCCTTTGATGGTAATCGAGTTACTCTCGATGAAAGAAATTGAGACAAAGAGAGATCAAGCTTAAAATTCGAAAAATGAATGATTTTGTTGAAAATTGCCTCAGCTGTAAAGCTGATGAACCCAATGCACGTGAATAACGTGCAATGGATAAAAATTACCGTATATTTATGTCGCACGTTTATCGTGCGTCCGATAGATCGCGCAATTTTCACCTTCCCATCTTGGTGGATCTTGGTCTGATCTGAAGGTTACCAATGAAGGGTTGCACCCCTCCCCTCCCTTCCCCCACCGGCCTATCAAGCTAGTCAGCCTTTCCTCTCGCCCCTCGCCGCCCCTCTAATGACTTGTTCGTACGACTTGCAGCTCCACGGTGGCTCACCCCTCGGAATTGCCACCCTCTCCACACCAATGGGAATAAAAAAGTCTTCCCCGTTCCCGTCCCCGAGATCCGAGGACACGAGGGTGACTTCGCGTCACGCTCCAAGGAGAAGAATCTTCGCCGACCGGAAGATAGCAATTCGCCGGAAGAGAAAGGAAGAGAGAGAGAGAGAGAGAGAGAGAGAAAGAAAGAGAGACACAGAGACAGAGAGGGGGAAAGAGGAGAAGGAGGAGGAGGAGAAGGAGGGAAGAAAAAAGACCAGGGGGGACTGGAAGCTGCGGAGAGAAAAGAGCCAAGAGAGACAATAGACTGCCGAGCACTGTAGCCTCAATTTTTCGACTAGCTGATACATCTACATACACAGGATATCGCGAGGGATGCACGGAAAAACGGCGAGGACATTCGACTCGACGAGAAATTTTCGGAGCTTTCGTGATTTTTCTCGGTGACGTATCTCTCCGGGAATTGGGAGATTATTCAGTTTCTTCGTAACTTCACGAAGAATCTTGAAGTATTTCCGATTTTTCTTCGAAAATGTATTACCTCTCGAGATAACTCGAGAGAAACCGAAGAATTTTCTTATTTGACTTCAGAGAGACGCGCTTCTAGATAAATTTAAAATTTTTCCCGAAACAACAAGACGTGACAGGAGGAGATTTAATTCCTCACAAGTTCACGAGATATCTCACACTCGAATCATCGAAATTTCGTTTTGTTCGCAAACTGTCGCGGGTAAGATTTTCTCCACGAGTTAGTCCCCCCGTTAGTGGGTGAACAAAGTGAACTCCGATTTTAAGAAGATTTCCAAGGATTAACTGATATGAACTATTAAAGATTAAGGATGTTTCCACATCCATCTAACGTTGTCCAAGTACACATCAACTTTCGTGCTCCGAATTTGAATTCTGCAATGACACACTCGGTCCATACCGTACTTTTTCCATGCGCTCTATCGTGCATCCTGTATTATGTTGTGTGTATATATAGCAATATATATTATACATATTATACGTATACATACAACCGGGTAGGATGGGGAGGAGAAAGAAAGG
>NW_020229889.1:887681-895678 GCF_003227715.2 Harpegnathos saltator
CCGTCGTAGGCCGATTTCGAAAATTTCTTCGTTGGTAAAGAAACGTGAGAAATGACGCGCGCGATCCTCGTCCGTTCCTCGACGACGACGACGACGACGACGACGACAACGACGGCGACGGCAACGAAGACAAAGACGAAGACAATTTTCCGTGCGAACGCGAGTCTCCCTCGCGTACACAGGATTGCGATTTATTATTCCAATAGACACACTGCCGACGTATCGTGACGAGCGCGACGGTATCGACACGAAAAAATAAGAGAGCGATAGAGAAAATGAGAATGAGAATGTACGTGTGCATGACGTGTATGTTGCGCGTGGGTGTGTGTAGAGAGAGAGAGAGAGGGGGGGAGGGAGAGAGAGAGAGAGAGAGAGAGAGAGAGAGAGAGAGAGAGAGAGAGAGAGAGAGAGAGAGAGAGAGAGAGAGAAGGACAATGATATATGTAAAGAGCAGTAGCGGTATCATATAATAGCGGTAATATTCGGTTGGCATCTGCTGAACAATTAAATCATTGAAAAATGTCGAGTGATACACGAACGATCGTAAAGCGCAGGTTGATGCGATGCTACGCGTACTGGTTATCCGTAGACGTGTCGAATCACATCAACCTGATGTTGCAGTCGCCGCGAATATCTTTCAATAATTTTTCAGTCGCCGATAAGTATCGCCGATATTATGTACCAAGTTATGAAGCCAACGTAATTTTCTTAGGTTCAATCGAGGAGCTTGCCTCAAATTGCTGTTTTAAATCTATTTTTCGCGCAAATTGGACATGAGATGCGTGTCGCAAAAAGCTCATGATAAACTTGCGTTCGTTAAAAATATGGTTTTAAGGTGGCTAGAAACAGCTTTTTAATTTGTCATACTGAGAAACGTGAAGCAGCGAATCGCTGCGTTCTTATATTGCAAATTGGAAAGGAAATGAATACGGAGCGAATTGTATGATAATGATTCGAACTTATCGGACTGTTACGCTGTTACGGGCTCAATTACGGGCGGTGAAAAGCCACAACAAGGAGGGTTAGGCCGAAAACGGGAAGGGAGCAATGGGGATCGATGTCGTTTTCCGCGTCGATGAGTACCTCCGATTATTTTCGAATGCGTCTTTGCGAAAGGGAGACGTACGAGCAGTACGAGCGGAAAAGGCACACACTACACATAATTATTGAGTTCTGAGTGTGATTTTAGATTAAGGGATTTTAGCTAGATCGCCAGTAGTAGTTCACGACAGTGTCGGGCGAAGTGTATTCGCGATTGGCGAATAAAGATTTCGAACACGCGTTTATAAACGTAAAATGTATAAAAGTAGTCGTCAGTATTTCTCCGTGAAAATATTCTTCCGTCAGTAAATGTATTAAACACAGATGTTACACACGAAGTATATACGTTATTGTACTAAATATAAGACTTCAAGCCCTTTGAATCTGATGGCAGAGAGGCAGATGGCAGAGAGAAGTGTGAAGATTCGGATTCGGTGTGAAGATCGAAATTAAACGAAACGGAAGCTACCGCTGTCGTACTGCATCAGCGTACTGCATCATTTCGGCGTAAATTAAAACGATAGGCTAAGACGTGTGTTCGAGATCGCGGGTGTACACTTTGTCCGACATTGCTTCACGACGATACCTTATCTAGGACAAAGCAGTGAAATATATGAAGTAGTAGATAATATAGCGATTTAGCGCGAGACACGCCCGCCCGCAAAATTACTCCGTTTTGGTTCTCTGCCGTCGAGCGGTAAAAGGAAAACGCATGTGTTCTCTTTTTTACGCAATGATCCGCGCATCAGACGACAGAAGAGCGCGGTTTAGAAAAGCGAAGAGGAAGAATACGAGAGATCGCGCAGTCTCACCTCATCGCGCCGCGCCCATCGCGACTATTTAATTATCGCAGCCATTAATTAAGCGCGTGTGGGCTCCTCCACGGGGAAAACCGAATTCTAAGGATCGGCAGAAAGAGCGGCGGGGAAGAGAAGCTTCGCGTATGGAAACGTTAACCCTTTATTTCCCGAGGATCTTCACGTGACGGTATTTCTCGTGTCGTAAATTTTCTCCCGTTTCTCTCCCGCCAACCAATCAGAGATCCGCGAGAGTTTTCCACGATTTCACCCTCCACATGGAGGACAATCCAGGAAAGTCACTCTCCAAGGTCTCAAGAACTATAGAGAATAACTATACGTATAGACAGAATGCAGAGAAGAGGATAGATAGGCGGTTGCGAGAAATGGAAGAGAGTGGAAGGGGAGAGGGAGGGAGGGAGGGAGGGGGGGGTGGGTGAGGTATTTTAGTGAAACGAAAAACGCGCGTTTTACCCACATAAACTCGACACGTTTACAGACACGCGAAGTAAGGGGTTAGCGGATCGCAGCATTTCAGGCATCGAGAATCAGGCCGATATTTTTTAAGAGTTCAAATAATGCGCTCGAGTTTGATCGTTTGATCGGCAACGACGCCGCCGGGAACCGATCGGGATGATGTTCATTATCTAACGTTAATGCTACGCTGAATTTGAGCGTGAGAGCCCAGATCATCACCAGGCCCGAATTTCCCGGGCCGTCGATTGTATACAGAGTCAGATTGCTTAAAATATATTGCCAGCTACGCGAGTTAGTAATTCAATTAGTAATAATAATAATTGTTGTATTAATACTATTACCTAACTCATCGTAATAGTAATAATACATGGAAAATACTTGGTAAAATCATTCCTAATTGGATAACCGTCGTCCGCAAACGAATACTCTGCGAAAGCCCACGCGCGTCATTCAGATATAAGTTATCTGGCACTCGACTGGTATGCGATTGGTATGCGAGGTGTGCGAATTTCGAGGATTTCAACGAAACGAAGGATCTCTATTCAATTTTTACGCCTGTATCGTATAAGTATCTCTGCCGCACACGCGCGCAATTCGATACACGTCACTGTAGAGCGATAGCGACGATGGATGATTACCAGCGCGCTTACTTTCAGCTACAATACGTCACGAACGTGAACACGACACGGACAACGTTTGCAAACGTTGTTTGATACTTTTCGTTAGGGCCACTGAGCCACGTCGGAAGGAAGCGTCCACGCTACGACGTAGACTCGATATTGCGAACTCGAAATCTTTGTCTCGTGTTTTGTCCAGACGTAACATCGAAGAAAGAAAAGGAAGAAAAAAAGAATAAACGATCTTTGCCTAAGCTGTAAATTGCTAAGAAGAGAATCTGTGTAACGATAGAAGCAGCAACGGTATCCGCGATCCAATCAAATTTTCACGGTAATAGAAGAATTTTTATTCCCGGACTGGAGCATTTTGTCGTACCGCAAAATTGTAACTTGTGCAAACAAACGAAAAAGGAAAGAATTATATGTGACACACGTACACCACACACATACACACACACACACACACACACACACACACACACACACACATGTAAAATTCAGTATATTTCCGCTAGCTCTTTCGCCGCTTCTTTCGTCCGAGATCCTACTCTTTGTATAATTAATGAGCAACGTGGCAATTAAGCCGTGCATCAGGTTTTCTCCGTCATTTTCGCGTGTAGCACGCCGCGTGTCAGTTTTGTACATAGATATCATCGCGTTCGCCATGTGTACATGTACATAAGCCGCGCGGAGCGCGCGGTCGCAGTCACAGTCGCAGTCGGAGTCGGAATGCGCGATCCGCTTCGGTAGGTAATACCGCAGCAGTTGCACTTTTTATTCACTTAATAACTTCTCGTACATGTATTTGCGTCGTCTTATTCTCGACACTCGCGCACTACGGACGTCGTTGTCAACATGTCCTCTCGTAAATGAAAGAGAGATAAAAAGAATCGAGACGAATCGCGATATCGGAGGCTAGGCGATAAATCATAAGGTACCTACATTATAGATAATACGAGTAATTAAGTGATGAAAAAAAAAAAACAATGATAAAATACACGATTCCACGTATATACTCCACACCGGCGAATATGCCTTCATTATGGAAAGTGTGGCTGGCACGAGAGATGCACCAAACAATAAAGTTGCTACGGAACAAAAGAAACAGCGAAAAAGATGAAGAAAGCGATGGTTCTCTTTTGTCTCTCTAATTTGGCACACACAATTCCGCTCGCCATGCGCACACATCCTTTCAAATCCCATTCCCGGCTTGTTTTTTAGCATTTAGTTGAGTATGCGCGTGCGCGCGCGCGGTATAACTGAATCGATGTATTATTTTTTGATTTTTTGAACGGAAATGGCAAAAAAGAGAATTTACCTCGCGAGATTACTTTGACCGTCGAGATTACTTTGACCGTTTGTCCCATTGACTTGTTTGATTCTTCGATTTGTTTGAATCTTTTTCTTACGATGCCTGGCGATTCTCCTTGCACTTGCAACCTGCACAAGTTTCGTTTTGGTTATATCTATACGCAGGCGGAAGCCTGCCGGAGAAATATTGCAAACATGAAGTTCCTTCACGATCACAGACGATCACAGAATCTCACTACAAGAGAGGTATACGGAGATAAATACAAATCGTGTCTTTCAAGCAAACAGAGATATCTGCCGATATCAAACGCTCGACAAACAAATGGTCTAGTCGTTTTGCGAAGACGTCGCCAAGTTCTTTTCGCACTCTGACCTGACACACGCACACATACATGCGCGCGTGCGCGCGATATTACCGGTTCGTTGATATCCTCAGAATGGACCAGGAAACTGCATCGATTTCCAAGAGGAGGACCTAAATTCTCCTCTGTGCAGCACCGCACTAAAACACTAAAAACGACTATAAAGGCTAAGAAAGTCCTTACGAGCTACGAAGACGCAGGAACGGGGAACGACGAAAACGACGAGGTTTCCTGCGTGTTTCGACCGCAAGTTTAACGCTCGCATAACGCGATTGCAGAATACGAACCCAATTGGACTCGTGCGAGCCGCTTTTGCGCGATCAATCAACATCCCACGATTTGTGGGAAATGTAACGTATATAAACATTGCAAATACGATAGAAATTCTCCAATAGACAGACACGACCTGTTGACTTTTTTCGTTAACGAAAAAAGTCACGATACTGACTTTGTCAAGGAGAGTGAACTGAGATTTCATCAAATATATTTCACGTAACGACGCTGAAGGAAGGGGAGGGCCGGTGACGGAAGAGCCACCCGCGCGCAAAGAATATTTATACAAAGACTATATATAGACTATTTAACAATCAATCATTGAGAGCAAATTTAACTCTAGAGCTCTACACTGAGATTATTTTACTCCTGTCTTTCGTCTCCCCGAAACAACAAGACGTTACGAATTTCTTTCGTCGCACCATTTTTGAAGAAGAGAGAAGACTGGGATTAGAGACCGAGAGTTTCCGTACAAAGTTCCAAGTATCTCGTAAATATAAGGAAAACATTCACGGCGCGCGAATGAATCTCAGTGTAAAGCTGACAGTGTAGAGTTAACGTGGGTTAGGTAGTGTACAGTTATACTAGTAGTTTTAATCGATTGCGTCGATGCAGGATCTTCCGTTTCAGCTCATAATTCTCGAAAGAGGAGGAAAAGCGGATCGACGCGCGGATCTCGGCGGTACTCGGCGGTACTCGGCGGTTCTGCGGGCTCGAGACGAGACGGAATGGAATGATTTTTGTCGCTTTCCTATTGGTAGAGGGGTAGTCGTAGCAGTCAGAGGTAAAATCGTAACGACCTGTCGTTAGTAACTAAGAGGCCTTAATATATCGCGTTTTACGATTATTATTATCATTGCTATTATTATTATTATTATTATTATTATTATTATTATTATTATACATTGGTACAATTTAAGGATAGTGCATCGTACGTAAGGGAACCGTAATGACACAAGAATGTTATCGAGTTTGTATATAGACACACACACACACACACACACACACACACACACACACACGTTCAAGTGGAGCTCGACTTGGTTCAATTTGTCGCACGTTTGGCTGCTTGCGGAGCTCTCAAGCGAGATTGGCCGCTTGTCAGCACAAACTGTCTGTCAAATTTTATTTGAAAGGCGAAAACCTATCAAGATGTGTCGCGCATTTGTAACTTGAGATAATTTCTCAAGAGAAGCACTGAAAGAAAGTATAAATGAGGCCTCAACAAAAGTTTCTCACTCAAGACGGAATTTTGATGATTAGTATTATTAGTATTATTCAAACTTTATCCTTCGTTTTAGAAATTAACCGTCAAGGAAAGTAGCGATGCGTTTATGTAAATAACTTTCCAAGAATGCGCGATCTTTACGGGCTTGTCCTTCGACGTTCCAAAATACTTTGACTCTCTCAACGCGAAAGTTTGCGACTTTGAAAGGTCGGCGGAAGATCCCGACATTCTGGCTAAAAGGAGCCAAAAGAATGAGAGAGGAGAAAATCTTTATCCACGCGCGCAGTTACGCTTAATGCTTAATAACAAATCGTAAATGAAACATGCGAACGAAGTAGTACGTGCGCGTGTCGCAATCGCAATTTTACGAGCCGCGTTTGAAGCTCCATCGCAAGCAGGGACGCAGCTGAGGCAAGTAGGATATATATATATATATATATATATATATCAAGGAAACATGTTTCCTCGTTATATGATGAGAAATGTCCAGAAGAGACATTTTAGAAACTTTGCATCTTAAGGAAGGTGTCGCTTTTCAGTAATTAGATTAAATTAAAATTGATTGAATCCGAAAGTCATTAGTCGCCGTTCAATATAGGTATGATTTAAATTTATATATCCTAATAATAAGCTTGATTGACGATATATGCGTCAGTCGCCGTGTCATATGCCGGTATATCTCAGTATATAAAAATACGAAACTACAATGAAGCGGAGAACATTTTGTGGGCGACGAATTCACGAAGGATAACCAATCGTGATCGAAAAGAACTATCAAAGGAGCAATAAAATAGACGCGACAGACAACTTCAAGATCATCTTCCGAGGAAGGATGTGAGAGAAATCTCTCCAATTTGCATCTCGAATTTTCTCCCGATAGAAAAGAAAAGGAACGTCAGAGAACATGTATGTACAATCAACTCGCGTTAAATAAAACAAAGTTAAGACAAAGAAAGAATGTTCACAAACAGATAAGACAGACGTAAAGAGAAGCTTGCGTGAAATTGAACCAAGTCGCCCGATTGTACAGACAACGCATTTCCGGTAGCGCGTTTCACACAGTTTGATGGAATTTACGGGATGTTAGGTAATAGAAACGCTTTTGAACGATTTTGCGTTTGGCGAATGTGCCGATAGCTCTTTTGAAAACTGAAATGATCCTTTCGAATGTCGTGAGGTGTGAACAGTCTTTGTGGCTAATTAAAAGAACAAGCGCACCTTGGTAACCTCGGACTTTAGACACGCTGACACGCAACAACGAAACGTCGTGTCAAGCTGCGTCATGCGTCAGTGCAGTCAGTCGTGAGAAAACTTTGCCTCTTTACGAGTGGGCGTAACGAAGCAGCGGCTTCTTTTTTATTTTTGAGTAAGATCATAAATCAGATCTGCTTGTGCAAATTGAATCGAGGTTGGCACATTTGATTGACACATTTAATAAATTATTAAAAATCACGACATTGCTCGTTCCAACTTGTTAAACCTTCTCTGTTGGCGAGGACTATGCAAACTGCGAAATTGAATGCTCCGTCTGAAGTTTTCTTAAACGGTCGTGTTCCAAAAACTACTCGCCTCTCTTTTCACATCTGCATGAAAACGGAGCATTGATATATTGAAAGACTTTTCAACGAGAGTTATCGGCTCGTCGTCATTCTGCATCACCGTACACCCCGTTGCACGAATGAGGACAAGCCCGGCCCCGACTGTACAGACACTCAACTCTGATCTTTCGGTGAACTTCGAGGGATATTCGCGTACCTTGAAAGTAGCCCGAAGCCTTTTCAACGTTTTAGCGTTTAAGCGACGACAACAAACACAGCGAGACGAAGCTGTATGACGATATACATAGGTAGATTAGGACACGTAGAGTCACTCTCGCGGGTCGCTCTTCGGC
>NW_020229890.1:0-27500 GCF_003227715.2 Harpegnathos saltator
GGGTTTTGAAAGGGCTTTAATTTGTACCTTCCGAAGCCTGTATCTCTAACCGTTTAGGAGATATCGAAGGTTAAAGTTTTCAACCTTTCTCGTCGATATCTCCGCTTCTACTGGGAGTAGAGAGTCGTCCATGTAGTCCAAAATGTAGGGTTTTGAAAGGGCTTTAATTTGGTACCTGTCGAAGCCTGTATCTCTAACCGTTTAGGAATTATCGAAGGTTAAAGTTTTCCAACCTTTCTCCGTCGATATCCAGCCTTCATCCGTCGATATCTCCGCTTCTATTGGAGTAGAGATCGTCATTGTAGTCCAAAATGTAGGGTTTTGAAAGGGCTTTAATTTGGTACCTGTCCGAAGCCTGTATCTCTAACCGTTTAGGAGATATCGAAGGTTAAAGTTTTCCAACCTTTCTCCGTCGATATCTCCGCTTCTACGGGGAGTAGAGAGTCGTCCATGTAGTGGCAAAATGTAGGGTTTTGAAAGGGCTTTAATTTGGTACCTGTCCGAAGCCTGTATCTCTAACCGTTTAGGAGATATCGAAGGTTAAAGTTTTCCAACCTTTCTCCGTCGATATCCAGTCTTCATCCGTCGATATCTCCGCTTCTACTGGGAGTAGAGAGTCGTTCATGTAGTCCAAAATGTAGGGTTTTGAAAGGGCTTTAATTGGTACCTGTCCGAAGCCTGTATCTCTAACCGTTTAGGAGATATCGAAGGTTAAAGTTTTCCAACCTTTCTCCGTCGATATCTCCGCTTCTACTGGGAGTATAGAGTCGTCCATGTAGTGCAAAATGTAGGGTTTTGAAAGGGCTTTAATTTGGTACCTGTCCGAAGCCTGTATCTCTAACCGTTTAGGAGATATCGAAGGTTAAAGTTTTCCAACCTTTCTCCGTCGATATCCAGTCTTCATCCGTCGATATCTCCGCTTCTACTGGGAGTAGAGAGTCGTTCATGTAGTCCTAAATGTAGGGTTTTGAAAGGGCTTTAATTTGGCACCTGTCCGAAGCCTGTATCTCTAACCGTTTAGGAGATATCGAAGGTTAAAGTTTTCCAACCTTTCTCCGTCGATATCCAGTCTTCATCCGTCGATATCTCCGCTTCTACTGGTAGTAGAGAGTCGTTCATGTAGTCCAAAATGTAGGGTTTTTGAAAGGGCTTTAATTTGGTACCTGTCCGAAGCCTGTATCTCTAACCGTTTAGGAGATATCGGAGGTTAAAGTTTTCCAACCTTTCTCCGTCGATATCTCCGCTTCTACTGGGAGTAGAGAGTCGTCCATGTAGTGCAAAATGTAGGGTTTTGAAAGGGCTTTAATTTGGTACCTGTCCGAAGCCTGTATCTCTAACCGTTTAGGAGATATCGAAGGTTAAAGTTTTCCAACCTCTCTCCGTCGATATCTCCGCTTCTACTGGGAGTAGAGAGTCGTCCATGTAGTGCAAAATGTAGGGTTTTGAAAGGGCTTTAATTTGGTACCTGTTCGAAGCCTGTATCTCTAACCGTTTAGGAGATATCGAAGGTTAAAGTTTTCCAACCTTTCTCCGTCGATATCCAGTCTTCATCCGTCGATATCTCCGCTTCTACTGGGAGTAGAGAGTCGTTCATGTAGTCCAAAATGTAGGGTTTGAAAGGGCTTTAATTTGGTACCTGTCCGAAGCCTGTATCTCTAACCGTTTAGGAGATATCGAAGGTTAAAGTTTTCCAACCTCTCTCCGTCGATATCTCCGCTTCTACTGGGAGTAGAGAGTCGTCCATGTAGTGCAAAATGTAGGGTTTTGAAAGGGCTTTAATTTGGTACCTGTTCGAAGCCTGTATCTCTAACCGTTTAGGAGATATCGAAGGTTAAAGTTTTCCAACCTTTCTCCGTCGATATCCAGTCTTCATCCGTCGATATCTCCGCTTCTACTGGGAGTAGAGAGTCGTTCATGTAGTCCAAAATGTAGGGTTTTGAAAGGGCTTTAATTTGGTACCTGTCCGAAGCCTGTATCTCTAACCGTTTAGGAGATATCGAAGGTTAGAGTTTTCCAACCTTTCTCCGTCGATATCTCCGCTTCTACTGGGAGTATAGAGTCGTCCATGTAGTGCAAAATGTAGGGTTTTGAAAGGGCTTTAATTTGGTACCTGTTCGAAGCCTGTATCTCTAACCGTTTAGGAGATATCGAAGGTTAAAGTTTTCCAACCTTTCTCCGTCGATATCCAGTCTTCATCCGTCGATATCTCCGCTTCTACTGGGAGTAGAGAGTCGTTCATGTAGTCCAAAATGTAGGGTTTTGAAAGGGCTTTAATTTGGTACCTGTCCGAAGCCTGTATCTCTAACCGTTTAGGAGATATCGAAGGTTAAAGTTTTCCAACCTCTCTCCGTCGATATCTCCGCTTCTACTGGGAGTAGAGAGTCGTCCATGTAGTGCAAAATGTAGGGTTTTGAAAGGGCTTTAATTTGGTACCTGTTCGAAGCCTGTATCTCTAACCGTTTAGGAGATATCGAAGGTTAAAGTTTTCCAACCTTTCTCCGTCGATATCCAGTCTTCATCCGTCGATATCTCCGCTTCTACTGGGAGTAGAGAGTCGTTCATGTAGTCCAAAATGTAGGGTTTTGAAAGGGCTTTAATTTGGTACCTGTCCGAAGCCTGTATCTCTAACCGTTTAGGAGATATCGAAGGTTAGAGTTTTCCAACCTTTCTCCGTCGATATCTCCGCTTCTACTGGGAGTATAGAGTCGTCCATGTAGTGCAAAATGTAGGGTTTTGAAAGGGCTTTAATTTGGTACCTGTTCGAAGCCTGTATCTCTAACCGTTTAGGAGATATCGAAGGTTAAAGTTTTCCAACCTTTCTCCGTCGATATCCAGTCTTCATCCGTCGATATCTCCGCTTCTACTGGGAGTAGAGAGTCGTTCATGTAGTCCAAAATGTAGGGTTTTGAAAGGGCTTTAATTTGGTACCTGTCCGAAGCCTGTATCTCTAACCGTTTAGGAGATATCGAAGGTTAAAGTTTTCCAACCTTTCTCCGTCGATATCTCCGCTTCTACTGGGAGTAGAGAGTCGTCCATGTAGTGCAAAATGTAGGGTTTTGAAAGGGCTTTAATTTGGTACCTGTCCGAAGCCTGTATCTCTAACCGTTTAGGAGATATCGAAGTTTAAAGTTTTCCAACCTTTCTCCGTCGATATCCAGTCTTCATCCGTCGATATCTCCGCTTCTACTGGGAGTAGAGAGTCGTTCATGTAGTACAAAATGTAGGGTTTTGAAAGGGCTTTAATTTGGTACCTGTCCGAAGCCTGTATCTCTAACCGTTTAGGAGATATCGAAGGTTAAAGTTTTCCAACCTTTCTCCGTCGATATCTCCGCTTCTACTGGGAGTAGAGAGTCGTCCATGTAGTGCAAAATGTAGGGTTTTGAAAGGGCTTTAATTTGGTACCTGTCCGAAGCCTGTATCTCTAACCGTTTAGGAGATATCGAAGGTTAAAGTTTTCCAACCTTTCTCCGTCGATATCCATCCTTCATCCGTCGATATCTCCGCTTCTACTGGGAGTAGAGGGTCGTCCATGTAGTCCAAAATGTAGGGTTTTGAAAGGGCTTTAATTTGGTACCTGTCCGAAGCCTGTATCTCTAACCGTTTAGGAGATATCGAAGGTTAAAGTTTTCCAACCTTTCTCCGTCGATATCTCCGCTTCTACTGGGAGTATAGAGTCGTCCATGTAGTGCAAAATGTAGGGTTTTGAAAGGGCTTTAATTTGGTACCTGTCCGAAGCCTGTATCTCTAACCGTTTAGGAGATATCGAAGGTTAAAGTTTTCCAACCTTTCTCCGTCGATATCCATCCTTCATCCGTCGATATCTCCGCTTCTACTGGGAGTAGAGGGTCGTCCATGTAGTCCAAAATGTAGGGTTTTGAAAGGGCTTTAATTTGGTACCTGTCCGAAGCCTGTATCTCTAACCGTTTAGGAGATATCGAAGGTTAAAGTTTTCCAAGCTTTCTCCGTTGATATCTCCGCTTCTATTGGGAGTAGAAAGTCGTCACTTACGGCAAAATGTAGGGTTTTGAGAGGACTTTAATTTGGTGCCAGAACCAGGCCTGTATCTCTAACCGTTTAGGAGATATCGAAGGTTAAAGTTTTCCAAGCTTTCTCCGTTGATATCTCCGCTTCTACTGGGAGTAGAGAGTCGTCACTTACGGCAAAATGTATGGTTTTGAGAGGACTTTAATTTGGTGCCAGAACCAGGCTTGTATCTCTAACCGTTTAGGAGATGTCGAAGGTTAAAGTTTTCCAACCTTTCTCCGCTTTTACTGGGAGTAGGGAGTCGTCATTTACGGTAAAATGTAGGGTTTTTGGAGGACTACATTTTGGTGCAAGATACAGGCCTGTATCTCTAGCTGTTTAGGAGATATCGAAGATTAAAATTTTCGAACTTGTACCTTTAATATCTCCGCTTCTACTGGGAATTGTGAATGTAATTTTATGGTAAGATTAGGGTTGGTGTAGGATTTCATTGTGGTAAGAGCGCGTTCCTGTATCTCTAACCATTTAGGAGATATAGTAAGTTAAATTGTTTAACTTGTGATGTTAATATCTCTGTTTCTACTGTAAATTGAAAGTCGAGCTTTATGGTCAAAGTAGGGTTGATTTAGAACTATATTGCAAAAGAGCGTTCCTGTATCTTTAGGAGACCTTTAGGAGATGTCGAAGGTTAAATATGCTATCGATGAAGTTCGCTTATAACTTCCATTTATCGCAAGAGCGCTTCTCGGGAACATTCCGTTCGAAAGATTAGTCCGCGATAAAAAGTTTCTTGCGATCTGAGGCCGCTGTTGTTTAAAGTTAAATTGCAGCAATAGTATTGTTATCGGTCAACCCTGAGACCGGCTGCTAACGTCCATTTCTGACGTCTGCCGCGCCTTTGCGATTACCGATAAATTCAGTTTTCTTGATTGGTCGCGCGATTTCAAGTGGCCATAATATATGGCGAGAATACATGGCAGTATATGGGAATAATATATGGTAATAATATACGGCAACAATATATGGCAACAATATATGGCAACAATATATGGCAACAATATGTGGCAACAATATATATCAATAATATAGGACAATAATTCATGGAATATATTTTTCGTTACAAGAGTCAATGCAAATTTGCGGCATGCACAATGTAATAATAAATGTAATAATAAAAGTTCTTTCTGCGAGCTTTGAGTCAGACACTCACCAATGATGATATTGATGATGTCCTGTTGCATCCAACCAGATCCACCAATGTCCGCCCATGTCCGCTGCCGCTCTCCATGTCGCGCAACATCCATCTTGCAACTCGTCCCACGGTGATCGCTATACTTTCATCACACTTCCGCGACGCAGTCGATACGTGGTATTAGAACGGCGATATTTACATCAATTAACGAACGTTTTACCCGCCATCGGTGGAAACTTTTTGCGTGCTGCGAAACGGACTCTATAAACTCGATCGGCGAGGAGTAAGAACCGTGTGAAAATTTATTGACTCGTCCAACGGATTTTTACGGTGCTTTTCGCGATTGCGTCTGAAAAGTCGCGAAAATGTGGGATTATCGATATCTACGAGTGAAATATTCGCGACGCGAATGCACGCGAGGAAAGATTAGACAATCAGAAACCGGTCCCCCTTAGGGAGCGCAAAGAGAGAGGAGCGGGGCAAAGTTTTCACGCATTACAGCTCTGTCACGACGAAACTTACGTTCGCGATACTTTGGCGAAATGAGAATTTAAGTTTTCTTTGTTAGCAACGCGAGTAAAAACGCGTATATTGATAACCGCGGTCGCGATATTCAAAGGCACGCGAGCGAGGATACCTCAAGCTCGGCGTGCGCTGGCGCAATTTCTACGCGCATTATACGCTACTCGAGACAATAGGGATTGTGATGAATGGACAATATTGCCAAATAATTCTACAGCCTGTTTTGCAAATGAAAAAAAGTAGCTAACGATATCGGCATTTAGGTATGAATATATTTTATACGGACAATTGAATATTGTCAAATAATTAAATCGTTAAGTAATTCTGCGGCCCGCTTGAAAAATAAAAATAAAGCAGCTGATGTCGGTGTCGCGTTTGTACATATGAATATTCTCTTATTCAGATGACTGAACATCAAAAGAGAATCATTCAGTATTTTAAATCTTGTATGTAATGCAGGCTATCGATCAAGTAATCCCCTGATTGTTTCGAGCAATGTATTTTATTCAACGTCACAAATACACACATGCAAGTATCTATTTGCAATTCGCATTGACTCGAACGATATTTTTTAGTCCCACATCCGTCATGCAGAATTTTGTTTCTCTTTTCATTTTGACTCACCGAAACGACTTGCAGTCAGAGCCGGCCACGTTCCGCTTCAATTCTGTAACAAAAAATTCACATTCGCTCATCAGATTTGTACTAACGAGTGCGGGCGCGTAAAAGAGTAGTTTACCCTCTGCTATCGTAATTCAAGTCGAGCCGGAAATTATATCCCAGCTCTAGATCGCCAAAGGTCAAACAGAGGACTATAGTAAACTTGTAAACTTACCTTCAAGCCGACTCTGCTTAGCCCGAACCGGATCCTCCGGTGCGGCATTCGCGTCCGCTAGAATGCTGTTGCTTTCCGCAACAACTGAAACAGAAAAATAATTTTCTCGGTTGATAACCTGCGGTAGAGAGAGAATATCTTTGATCGGGACGAATCGAAAATACGGAAATATTTTGATACGGAATTTTTATCTTTACATTTGTGTTCCAACATTGAAAATTTAAATGAGACTTGAAGCTTTCAAGAGAGCTGATGAGGAACAAGTTGCAAAGGCAAAGATCGTAAAGGGTTGAACACAGATGTGTAGGAAACTTGTAAACTTTACCTTCCGGCCGACCCTGCTGTGCCCGAACCGGATCCTCCGGTACAGCATCTGCATCTGCCGGATTGTTGTTGCTTTCCATAACAACTGAAACAGAAAAGTAGTTTTCCCAGTTAATAATTTGCGGTAGAGAGAAAATATCTTTGATTGGGACGAATCGAAAATACGGAAATATTTTGATATGAGATTTTTATCTTTATACTTTTGTTCCAACATTGAAAATTTAAATGAGACATGAAGCTTTCAAGAGAGCTGATGAGGAACAAGTTGCAAAGGCAAAGATTGTAAAGAGTTCAACACAGATATATAGGAAACTTGTAAACTTTACCTTCCGGCCGACCCTGCTGTGCCCGAACCGGATCCTCCGGTGCGGCATCCGCGTCCGCTGGACTTGCTTCCCGCAACGTCTGGAACAAAAATTTAGCGTTCTTGGTTGGTAAAGCTGCGGTAGAGAAAGAATGTTTGGTCGGGATGAGTGGAGAATATTCACTACGGTTTTTTTTCTTTATTGACATTGAAAGTCTAGATAAGACTTGGAGCTCTTGAAAGAGCTGACGAAAAAAAGATGACAACAAGAAGCGGAGACAACAGTTGTGTGCTCTCGAAAATACTCTTTTACGAATGGACACTTAAATTTAGATCCCGTAACGAGAGTAAACTTGAAAGAAGCGCTGACCGAAAACAAAAATGGTCGCAGTCTAAGAAGCGATATGACGTTGAATAATATTCTACACAAGACCGGTATATTCATACAGTTCGTAATTATTCAGAATGTTTAATTGAGAACATAATGAATTAGAGATCCGCGTTGATGGACCGTTATCCGTCTCTGGCTGAATCAATATATCTCTTGTATACAACAACGCAATAAATAGATAGACAGAGATTGACGAGAGTAATTGCATATTCATAAAGTCATGATTACTCGGATTAGTCGGATAATGACGGATTGTGAATGCCGAGCGCGAAATTCCGACTTCTTATTCCCGGAAAATTCGTCAAACGTCCACTCTCGTTATCAGAGACCTCCCACATGAGAAATGATTCCACATACCTGAAAACGTGACGTATCGGGGCCGGCGTCCTGCTTCCCGGCTGCTGGAGTCCTCCGGATTTCACTCACTCACGCTTCTGATGCTGATACTCGCGATTCGATCGTGCGGTTAATCAACGCGACGCCGACGCGATGCCGATTGAGTATCTCGAGGACCGACGAGATACATTTCTTTGAATTACAGACGGAAGTGACGAGCACGTCGCGCACGGCTGCTGTTGATGGAATGAGATCGAATACACGAGGTGCGCGAGTATTATAATACGAAGGGCAAAAAGTGTCGTCGCTCGCGAGCCGATCAACAGAATCGGCTCGCGATGTAAACATTGCGGGCCTCGGCGGCCCGCCATTGAGGCAAGAGAGACTTGCCCTTGGGCGTCTTTTCTCTTTCTTTTCTCGAAGGTTCCGGAACGACAAGGAGAATGCGAGGAGGCCTTTCAACTGTACGCGACATTGATTTACCATTTATTGATTACTGAAAATAAGGAAAATTATTCTGTCGAAGCATCGAACACTTGTTAACTTTATGTTAATTAAAGAGGAATGTGTACGATTAGAAAATGTGTTAGCAACTAATTGTACAGTGTGTCAAAGTTGTTGCGACGCCGTTTTCGGAGAATAATTAAAGGTCATGGTAGCGTTAAAGAGTAGAATTTCATCCCATGCGAATTTTGTCTCGTTCTTATTAAATGTTAGATTATCCGCTGCGGACAATAAAACTCTTCTACTTTTCATCTAATATTCAATGATGGTGAATAACATTTAATTGCATTCGTTTGGCTCTTTTTGTTTCGAAAATAAAAAAGATATATACCAGGGTGAGATTTCACCCACGACAACATCAACATGATTTTCTTTGATGCTTTTTTTAAAAGTTCAGATATTTCGTCGACTCGCGGGATATTTATAATGCAACACGGATATAAGCCGTCTGAAAGTGGATGTAGCACGGACTTCCACCATATGCAGATTTTACCACCGAGACCTGAGAGTGGATGTAGCATCGTAGTTCCTCTCTCAAAATGGATGCAGATGGCGTCTTTTCCCAGTGCGGAAAGTCGGTGTCGCAGAAAATGCCGTATTGGCCGCTTTCAGGTTTTTCTCTGGTATTATGCGTTATGCAGAAGTCTGTGGAGAGTGGCGTTGGAGCGGTACACGCCCAGAGCCATCTATTGAATTGAATTGAATTGAATTGCAGAAGTCTGTGCTCTGGCCCTACCAGTCAAAACGCAGTATTTTCATCTAGCAAGTAATTCAGCAACGAAAACAAGCACCGTGTGCCGTTGGCTTTATATCCAATGTTTCATCCATTAAGCCCTTTGCACAATGCCAGGCAACAGGCAATAAGAAAATAAAAATAGACCAATCACGATAGATTATTCTTGTAATAGTCGATTGTGATTGGTCTATTTTTATTCTTATTGCTTGTTGCCTGGCATTGTGCAAGGGGCCTTACTGCTCTCGGTCAGAGTCTTTTGTTCGCCTCCGTGGTGGTTGGACGTGGTTCTTGTGACTACGCATCTTTTTTTGATCGTGGGGACTGCGTACGCGCTGTTCCTGGTTTTCTTTTTACATCATACTACTGGGAAATGGCGTATGGACATTGATGTATGCAGTCCATATAACGAATAACTAGTCTCGATCATATCTAACGAGATGTATAACCTTCTACTCTATCTAATCTTTCTGAGGTGATCACATGTAGGAAGATGAAAACATTTCAAACGAAGAGAATGTATATCAAGTTTTGGAAGGAAAGACGACCAAATTTTTACTGCTTCTATTTAAACTTTTTTAATCTTTTATTTAATACTCATTAATTAGGTATTCTGCACAATGGATATGCAGGATTTTTGTCACAAGTTGCCCAAAGTGGTATGTATTTTTGTGTTTATTCATATTTTTGTTTGTTATGTATAATCAATAAATGTAAAAGATTAATGAAAAGGATAAAACTACTTACATTTATCTTATAAAAATTACTGTTCTCTCTTATTAAACTCTGTAACTTTGTATCTTAATGCAAATTTAACTAACAGTTTTCTTTTATCTAGGAATTACATGCTCATTTGAACGGATCATTAAGTTTGGACACTCTACAAAAATTATACAAAATGCAACAGTCAGACGACCAGATCTCTACATGTGATCAAACATTTATGAATATCAGGAATTTATCATCCTTGAGCGAGTAATAAGAAAGAATATTTTCTTCTTACCTCATAAGACACTTTAAAGATGCTTAAAAGGAAGAGAAAGAGATATTTATTAGTAATACATGGTGAACATATATTATATATTTAATCTTTTTGTTTCAGATGTTTTAAAGTATTTGAAGTAGCACATGCATTAACAATTACACCACAAGCTGTATTTGTCGCTACTTGTGATGTAATAAGAGACTTCTATGAAGATAATGTTATCTATTTGGAATTGAGGAGCACTCCTCGTGCTGTAGAGGGGTCAATGACAAAAGAAGATTATCTGGAAGCTATGATAAAAGCTATAGGGTAAGAATACTTAGATGTTCTACAATACTAATTAAATCTTGTTTTATTCTTGTCCATTTTAATATATCTTGCAGGACATCCAAATCTGAATGTCCTCGGATCCTTGTGAAATTATTAGTATCGATCAATCGAAAGTATGGTTATGAATCTGCAAAAGAAAATGTAAATTTCGCGATACAATTTATGAAAAAATATCCAGAATATGTTATCGGTCTAGATCTTAGTGGCGATCCAACAGTGGAAGGTTCCTTTGTAGAATTATTAGTGATAGCTAAGAAAGCAGGCCTTAAAATTGCAGCTCATTGTGCAGAGGTACATATTGACTTTTTCATAGATAATATGTTAAGTAGAAATAATATTTTGGGATACTTATATAATGTGTATGCAGATACCAGATGAGAAAGAAACAATAGATATCTTAAAACTTAAACCTGATCGATTGGGACATTGTACTTGTATTCATCCTAGTTTGCAAGGTTCCGAACAATTGTTTGATATGTTACTTCAATCAAAAATTCCTGTTGGTAAGGGATTCTTCATAGGAATACATTATGATAATAAGATTATTTTCGATTTTTTTTTTATTATTCTAAATGAAAAGCAATAAGTTTTGGAAACTATGGATAAATATTTTAGCGAATATCAGCTGTCTATATTTATATTATTGCACTTTCCTCTATTTCTAGAATTATGCTTGACATCAAACATTAAATGTAAAACAGTATCATCGTACGCGGTTCATCATTTTAAATATTTGTACAAAGCTGGACATCCTATAACTATTGGAGTGAGTATATGAAAAATATTTCAAGATATATCATTGAAAATATGGTGAGTGGAAAACATTACTATAAGGAATTTTGTTTCTTTAGACTGACGACAAAGGTGTTTTTGACACATGTCTGTCAAATGAATTCCAAATATTGAGCTCTGTCTTTAATGTCGGGAGAGAACAACTAAAGGAATTGTCTGTATTATCTGTACAATACAGCTTTGCAAGTACGGAAGAGAAGGAAAAATTAACATCGATTATCAAGAATTTTTTGATTAATATTTGAAACTAAATAAATTGATGTAATCGTATGATATATTCACGATTAGTATTACGATTAGTACAGTCTTCATGTATTTGCTTATTCATAATTCTATTACAATAAAGCAGGCCTGTTCAAGTTTCACGAGCCTATACGCGTCGTGTCTTTTGCCGAAAATGAAACAAAAAAAAAAAGCTAAGACGGTCCCGCGCTTTATGTGCACATATGTATGGTACACAGATCTTCCCGCAGTATAGTGCAGGAAACGAGGCGGTGGCCATTACCTCGATTACACCTTGACAGGCCTGTACTAGCTTTATGAAATTACGTTCTACATTAAGAAATAAAAAATTCAATCTCTTACAGTTTATACTTAACCGTTAAACTGATATATACATATATACACATATATGTATATGTATATACATATACATACATACATGTATTATATATATGTACACATAATACGTTAAGATTTACACATTAAAATACGCTATTAAATCGCATGATCGAGAATAAGCAGTCAGGTTGGACACTCTGTGAAAGTACTGTTGCTTTTGTCTAGTTTTTTGCGATTCCCAATAACATAAAATTATTCAGAATTGTAATCAGGTGTTAAAAACGACAGTTGTTAATAACATTCAACATACCTACTCAAGGTATGTCACATTTAATTGTTTAAAATACTGGTTGTTAAATATCCTAAATTTCATCTTTTTATTTATTAATTTCGTAAGATAAACATGGAGAGTAGTCCATTACACAAAAGTAACTTTTGTTATAAATGAATATCAAATTTGGTAAAAGAACAAAAAAAAGAAGAAAAGCTCTTGCGTTCTCGATACATGCAAAATAAAAATTTGATTCTTTTGATTAAGTTAAATTATTGTATCTTTTCGCGTATTACATGTATTTATACGCGTGCGCGTTAAAAGCAGGACGTAATAACAATTATACTAATAGTTATACTAACTTCTTATTAATTTTATAATAATGAATGATAGCTCATGATTATGTATAACGATCAATTTGTATGGGTGTTATTTGTATAATTCATATATAAATACAATTGACGCCGTAATAATCATAATTGATATTATTACGAATATCATTCATAATTTAATAATTAATAACATTATCTTTCGCATATTTTAATGTGAATGACATGTGAATAATTAATATTTTTAATGTTAATAAGAAGTTAGTCCTACTTTATATATAACAGTCTTTTATTATGTCTATATAATAATAAATGACATATCTGGTGGTAAAATTAGAAACAGATTATAACGGCAAATACTGAAATGCGAAATCTGCCGTTTTATCGGAACAAAAGTATTTATTCTGACAATATATACAAATTATATACATACATATGTGAATTGAAAGGAAAGGAAAACGTTAACGAAAATTTAATGAAATCTTATAGATTATGACGCGGCAGACTGGCGGCACTGGATGTCTGTTAAATACGCATCCAGAATGTATTCCTATTTTATTGAATCTATTTTATTGTATTTCGAATTATTACGAGGGTATGACAATGCGCATAATGTATAAATTATGTCAATATCTATACGCCTCTCACTATATGTATATATGTGGGGTATAGCATGCAGGTGCAGGTGCATGTATGTATATATGTATATATTTATCATATATATATATACATAAAAAAAACAAATACTTATATATATGCTTTTATTATATACTATATATATATATATATATATATATCACGTGAATGCTCATCATGTTCAAAAGAATCGAGTGTTCAGTAAACGATCAGTAATCTGGACTTAAATGTTGTATAAACAAGTTAAAGCAGATCCTGCTCAACATCTATCATATCTTAGCAACCAAAGTTAGAGCAATTGTTAAAATAGATGAATGATGATCTATTTACTATACATGACTCGAGTCCATTGAACATAACTTCTCTTCCAATTTATCTAGTATCACATTATATTTCATTTTACAGTATGTACATACAAATCATCCCCCGTAAAACCGAACCGTTTTCTTTGCTTTCTGGCCAAACTAGCAATAATGTTATTTCTCGCAGACAGAAACTTACTAAAGTTAAAAAGATCAGTCGTATACGTAATAAGGGAGTTTCTTGCGTCTGAGGTAAAAATAAAAAACAAGTTAAAACCTAACAATATCGTGGGCGTAGTCAAGATCGAATTCTATTGTCTTGTTATTCTTTTTAACTATAAATTTCTATCTGCAAGATGACATTATCAACGGTAGATTTTTTAAGCCATAGGAGATGAATATGACTCCGTACGACGCCTTTGATGATGTGCCTTTGATTTGCGCGACGTTATTTCGCGTCGTACGGAGATTTCTTGCTGTGCGACGCTCTTCACGGAGTGTTCTCGGGCGTCGCTCTCTGTGATGGCGATTCGTTGCCGTCTCGAGGTAACAGAATTCCCTCGTAGACGATACCGCCAAAAGTTGCGCAAATTGACAGAGAACCAGCGCCGTTTCCTGAAAAAGTAATAAAAAGGAGACAATTAGTTCTCTCATTACGGTGAAATACAAATTTTGTATACTCTATATTTTTCTATTATTTAAGTATTATAGAACAAAGTAGCGTGTTTTACGAATGTTATTACAGCGGTATACCAGTTTATATACACACACATATATATATATATATTTTGAACAAATTTCTTCGATTTATATAGATTAATACAATTCCTTACATCGACTAAACGCTCAAATATGAGATTAGATTTAAAATTCTGTTTTATAACAACTCTTATAAAATCAATGGTTGTAACACTCATGTTTATAAATGGACAATATGTTCGAATAGAATAAAGAGAAATGTTTCTAATTCATTCAATTTCACGTAATATAATGAAAATAGTGTGACTGGAGTGTAAGTGTCGCATAGTTAACTGATACCTCTGCGCGATAGACGAAAATATATTCCATTCTGAGCAATTGTCACCGCGGGCTGCGCGTTAGTAAATAAGTTAAGCGAGCAAGGTAAATATCCTGCTGTTTTCTCTGCTATTTCATGTGATACAAGCAAGGCGCGCAGTGCATTTTTCAACAAACGTTTTTAAAACAACGGAGACTATTATAGACCCATTGCTTACTTCGTGTGGATTGGCAGTTGATCGTGATGAAGTTATTAGGCATATTATCCTCGTCCTGTGTTCTCGCTACAGAGGAATGGCTCGGCATTCCTGACATGTGCTGTTGGTGCCTACCCATCATGATGGTATTGCCAGGCAGGGATGGCGGGCTTTGTATGGCAGGAGAACGTCCCGGCGATCTGCGGACATGAAAACCGATGTAAGACAAGCGTGGCTCGCGAACAAAAGAGAGATCCTGCGTATCTACTCACCGAACCAGGTCTAAAGCTTGCGGTTCCGGACTGCGGGATCTTCGTAACGGCGAGCGCTGTCGTCGCATCGGAGAACGGGGTCTTGGAATCGGCGAACGGACTCTCACCGGGGACCGCGGCGCTTGATTCCGCGGCGGCGAGGAGGTCAACTGCCGAGACCTGCCTGCATACATACTATTGTATAGCGTCCATGAGGACTTTATTACCTCCATAGCGTTGGATCCGTTGTTGTCCCGCGGTGGCGATGACGCCCCCGGAGACCCATTACCGATGCATGCATTTTGCCGATGCATTGACGGCGATGGTGTACCCGCGTCTTCCTTTGTCGGTAAATTGAACAGCTTAAAATATTCGAGCATGACGTCGGTCGAAGGTGCCAAGCCATGTAATGGACTTTGAACTGGAAAGATACGAACCAGATTGGCGTGATCCTCAACCACGTGATCATTGTGTGTGTCTAACTGACTCGCACGTATCACCGGGCAATTGCGAGCGATTGCTAGGTGAATACCGAGTTTCACAGTTTTCGGCACTTACGCGAAGCCAGAAAGAAATATTATCGTCGTCGTCGTCGTCATCATCATCATCATCATCATCATCATCATCATCATCATCATAATCATCATCATTATCAACATCATCATCATCGCCGTCATCGTTATCATTGCTACCGTGTGATCCATACTGTTCTTTTTGCAACGAGATCGAAATCAAAATTTATCTAACCGTCAACAACAAGTATATAAAAATAAAAACAGCAGATCTCTCGTTAAATGTATGTTAAATATACATCAAATATATGTATTCTCTTTAACATAAAGTACCAATATTATTAATTACCTTGTAGTAATAGTCGAGGATCATCAAGACATTAAAGAAACCGAACAACACTAACGTGAATTGGTGCGCATATGTATGTGTGTACTCTTTGTATGTCTCTGTCTCATGTGTGTATGTAAACAAGAGGTGACTAATATTTGATGTTACATATACATATATATATATATATATATATATATATATATATATACACACGCCAATCTCATCTCTCCAAATCAGTGGTCAAACGGCACATCTGTGGCGTGTTAAATTAACATAGCGACGTCTCGCTCATATTGGCTGCGCTCCATCGACCGATGTCATTGAATACTGCATATTTGTTGAACATTTTGTATGGGTGTGACACTTCAGTTGATCGAGGACCAATTTACTGCGGACGACGTCGCGCATTACGCGCGACAAGGGCGTGAGATTCGATAACGTTGCGGACCCACAAGCATGCATGCGGCAATCGAGCAAATCGGGAGAGTCTCCACCGGGGACTTGTCTGTGAACGTTCGTTACATTTTGGAAACTCAAGTGCGCACAATGAATTCGGTGTATCTGAATACATTAAATCACATACAGTAAATCGAGCGCGTGAAACGTAAGTGTGTGTGTGTGTGTGTGTATGTGTGTGTGCGAAACCGCGCGAAGGATGGTGCTTCCCGATGTTATCAACATATTATTATTCGCGCGATAACAGTCTGAAGAACAATCTGATCAACGTTTGCCGAGCGATCGACGACGACGACGACGACGACGACGACGACGACGACGACGACGACGACGAATGCGACGATCGAAACGCGACCACGTTTTATCCGGATCGTCGTGGACCATGGGGCGGCGAGAAAGTGGAAAGAGAGAAGAAGAAAAGGGTAGGGAAATAGGAATGCTCGTTAGCGAGAGTCATCCGTTAACGCCTGTCTTCCGGAGAATCGTACAATCAATTACGCCTCCTTCGCTCTCGCATCATCATCTCTGGGGAGGCCCGAAGCAGCACTAACTACCGATTTAAAATAAACCCGCGCGCGCTCCGCTCCCCCTTCCCTCTCGTTCTTTCTTTCTCTCTCTCTCTCCCTCTCTCCCTCTCTCTCTCTCTCTCTCTCTCTCTCTCTCTCTCTCTCTCTCACTTTCCCTCACTTCCTTTTCCCGCTTTTTTGTGCGCGCGTTTTTGTACTTCTCTTTTTGTTTTTATCCCTTTCCCGTATCCTAACATCCTTTTATCTCTACGCTCTCTTTTTTTCGGACTCCTCTCTATCTATCTTAATTGCCCCGTGGAGGTTTCGGCGCATCTACCTCTGTTTTACATAACGTTGCAAGACACCGGTATGACCTGGCCTTAAACTCGAAAGAATTTTTCGCTTGAAAAAAGAAAACATACTACAGTACCTAGAGAGCATTTTATGTTAGTGCAACTTTGTAAACAATAACGCTGAAGAGGTAACCTATCGTTTTGCCACTGTTCGTGCGGAATTTCTTCTTCTTAACGCGAGGGGACTGTAGAAATGATGAAATTCCACCTGCGTGCCGCGATCCGTGTATCACGATGTGTAACTTTTAAGCGTTATCGATCACCGTTACATCAGTCTCCACTTAGAAAGTCTGTTCTCCGCGAAAGAATAAGGTGCACGAGCGCAAGCGTGTGCGACGTGTTCGATGCGGACCCTTCGCGTGCATTCTGCGTATTTTTGCTCGTCTACACACGATTGATTGTCTGTACAAGTAGTCGAAAATACACTCACTGGGATTGCCACCCTGGCTAAGTGGATTCCCCTGGGGCGGCAGGTGAATATGCGACAGCGGGTTGTGGCCGGAGCTCCCGTTCAGCTGCATACTGTGATGCTGATGTCCACCCGCAGCTATCAGAGGAAGCGTGATTTGCGGTGCCGCCAATGCCAGCGGATTCGCAATGTGCTGCGAACGAGGCATCGAGTTTTCGCTGGGTCCATTACCTGAATAAGTGCTGTAGCTGCTTCTACGGCCCTCGCGACGGTTCCCATCGATAGCCACTTGGAGCTCCTCCGGGGTTGACAAATGCTCCTTGGAGCATTCGTAGTCGTATAAGTATTTTCTGTATCTGCGAAAAAACAAGAGCACAGCTGCGCGTTAAGACAAGAATGAAATTGGCGGGATAATTATTTTATATCGCATGTGCGTGAATTCCGCGTGTGATATCGCTTCGGTGAAGCTTCTACCGAAAGTTTCTGGAGGTAGAGACTTATAGGTAAAGGTAGAAGAAGTTAACACTAGGACTACCGACATGTTTTGTCTCCTACGACTGCCATAGCGGTCATCATTTTGACCGCTGCTCTAAAATATATGTTATTATAACACATCACAAAAAATTGTTTGATTAATACGAATGTATTGCTTCAGAAATAAATTGTTTCTATCTTGGGCGCATCAAAGTTACAAAAGCAGAATTTTTATCATTTCGAAAGCTAAGTCGCGGAAAAATAAAACACAGATGACATTTGTATAAATTTTTCGTCCTACTGGGCCCTTATTGCATTAACGTTTTCAACGCAAATTATGTATATTTTTCTTTATTCGTGATATTTCTTATACATTTATCGCAACTAAATTTACTGCAAACATGACATTCGTCAAAGGCTTTGTTTGCATTACATCTAGCAGCTCGGCCGGATGAGGCGACTTTTCTGAATTTCATGAAATTGGAAGATGTCACAAGCTTTTCGCTGTCGACCATCTTCCTCTCGAACACCGTCGGTTGATTCGAGACATTTCAGAAAAATAACAGTTATCTTTTGAGACATTGTCATAGTCTGAACTTCCTTCGAAATATATATACGCCAACGAGTGTTCATGTCCAGAACTTGTGCTTTCCTTCACGTCGATACAATTTTTACAATTCGTCCGACAAACCGCCGATAAAACGCAGTTCTTTTCAGTCCGATTCGTCTCTCTGCGTTCGCTTTCGACGAGTTCCTCGACTCGAACGGCTCTGGCACTACTCGGCGCCTCTCGCGTCTCTGGAACTCTCCTTCCTGCTTGCTAATTAAATTATCAAGCAGGAGAAGGGAAGCACGCGCGCGCGTCTTCGGCGCAAACCACCTTCGGATTACACACGCTGTACATTTTATTAAGCAAGAAGACGCGGCGCGATCGTTTCATCGAGATCTCCGAATCGTCTCCGAATCGTCGGTGGTTCCGCGCTTCCGACGGGAATTCCCATTCGCGCGGAAATCACGGCGATCGTAAATTGAAACCCCGTTTCCGAGAAGAGGCGGAGAACGAGAGAAACGACCGGGCCGCAATTTCAGTCAATCGACGGCGCCCTTAACGGATAAATTCTATCGCGGACGCATCTCGCCACGGCCGAGACTATATTTTCGTATCTCCGGCTCAATCTCGCGTATATCGCCGAGAGGAGAGATAGCCGGTTGCCGGAATGATGGATGCGCCTGCCGCGACGCGTCGCGTCGCGTCGCGTCGCGCGACGTTCTGTCGCACGTCACACGCACAAAGCGTCGTGCGGAGTTATTTTCACGAGCACCCCCTAGCATCGCGCCCGTGTAATTCATATTAGCCCGCACTACTTATAATGTGTCCCCGGTGTTCTTTCTCCCTCCCCCTCTGTCCCCCAGTCTAGCACTCTTCCTCTTTCTCCCTCCAGCCATCTGCCCTCGCGCTCGCATTTTCGTCCTTCCCCTTTCCCATTTTCTTCTCTCGTACTTCCTCCGAGACGACGTCTCTCCTTCACAACGTGGCCGGGATGCCTCGTCCCGTCGCCTCTCCGAATCCCGCGCGACGAATCTCTATTTAGAGACGTTCGCTCTTCTCTTCCGTTCCTTCCGAGACAGACGAGACACCGCGAACGGCAGATAAATCTTCGTCGCCACGCTGAATATGCTGCTCTCTCGGTATTATATAAACGAATATATATCGTGCCAACGGAAAGAGCGAGAGAGGGGGGAGGAGAGCGTTCCAGGTTGTCACAACCATCCTGCTGATGTGTCCTTCTCATGATCGCGACGGGGGCTGAGACGACAACGTCGGCTAAGACGATGCACCTGTATGTCACGCCTCTGACTTTGCCGTCGTCCCCGCTTGTGTTTCGTCTCTTTGCAGACGGTAGGCGTCCGCGGGAGTTTGCGAGATCTCCGGTCCCGCAATCCGGTTCGCAAATTCCGCGCGCGCTCGACTTTTACCGCCGGATATCGCACGGCCAGCTTGATGGCAAGGGTGTGTGTGTGCTGGAGTCCGCGAGGGATGTAGAATCCATAATCGCAAGGACGCCTCGAGTAGCGTCGAGGAATGATGAGAAATGGATGCTCGGCGATGTACATCCGACAGATTTGGCTGCTTTGAGCGCGAAGAATCGTGTCACTCTTACAGGATACAGACAGCTCGATCGACTGGACTTGAGCCCTCGGCTGAAGGGATTTAAAGGACCTTGACCGTTCACGTAGGAAAATGTATGCTGCTGTCGAGTAAACTTGTTTCAAGCGTTTCAGGCGAAGTTTATACACTCTCTGAACTTCAGTACTCCGAAAACAAGAATATTTAATTGGAAGGAAAATAATAAATCGAGACAGAACTTTGGTTTCCGCTTCCTAGAATACAAGTTTACAACGTTCTCGAGAAGAGAATCAATTTCTTCTCTCTGCAGCACGTGAAAATGAGCGTTTCTGAAATTCGCGTTGAACATACACTGTAAGAAATGATGTGTTTTAAATTTAACATATTTCACGTGTCTCAAATCATCCACTCTCATTTATGTGTTAATTTAACATACAGCAAATATGTTAAAAAATGACACGCGTAATACGTAAAAAATTAACACAAAACTTTAACATTTGAATGCCGTCAAGAATCATCACAGTTTGTGTTAAATTGACATATATACTCGTAATGAATGTTACTTCGACATTTGGGAAAAGTAACGATCTATGATTTAATGAAATGAAAATGTTAGATTGACATGATCTATGTGTTAAAAATCCACTCTTCACATACCAGAAATGTTAACATTATACATTTAACACAAGATAACTGTCATAATGAGGAAAGTAACACATTTTAGGTGTTGACTTCAACATACAAAATATGTCATAGCAAGAATTCATGCACTTACATACAAATTGTGTTATTTTAATACCTGGAAATGTCATTTTAACACTTGAAAATAGATAATCTTAATTTCACACAAAAAAGTCTCGGTAACGCAACAACGATATGTTAAATTAACACACGACTGTGTAGAAAATTTAACACAAAACTTTCTACACACAAATAATTTTAACAAAAGTACGAAATGTTTTTAACTGTGTATCTTAAAGCCATCGTCAAGAAAAGATTTCTCGCCAGAGAGATAACTACTGCTCAAGTAATCACCTTTCTTGCCACGCACTTTTGTCATCAACAACAATCATCGATCGATTCGGGGATCTCTCCCGGCCGAGGGGAGAGAAGGAGGAGGAGGGTGTGCGCAAAAGTCACGACGCCCTTAGTCATTGACGCAGATTTCACGCTCGGATGAGCCCGGCTAGACTTATTGTATGCGAATTACAGCGAGCGACCGGGGTCCCGGATGAGAAACTTCACGATCTACTTACTGAGTGCGCAGAGTAAACGCGGCGGAAGTGATGCTCGATGGCAGGCGGAGACCCTTGATGATTTCCTGCCAGAGCTTCTTGTTGATTACCTCGACGAGACCGCCTCGTTGGATCACCAGGTTGTACAGCTCGTATAGATCCAGCACGGACTTGGCCATAATGGGCAGGCGATTGATCGGTTGGCCTGTGGGTGAAAGAAGCTCATTAATTTTTTAATCGACGCCCATGGTGCGCGGCGCAGTCTGAACAGTCTGAATGCCCCGGCGGATCGACCTTATCAGGAGAGCCGTTCAATTTTCGTGGAAATTCATTACGCGGAGATTCTACTTTTTCCCCGTGGCAATGTAGTCGTGACTCTCTCTCTCTCTCTCTCTCTCTCTCTCTCTCCCTCTCTCTCCCTCTCTCTCTCTCTCTCTCTCTCTCTCTCTCTCTCTCTCTCTCTCTCTCTCTCTCTCCCTCGTTACCCTTTTCGACACGGCTGCGATAGTAGTTGTTTCAGTCAACATTCGAGACGTTGACTGGCCGCTAGGCTCTAAGCTGTGTGGGGTACGTTGTCGACGTTGGCAGAACCGAATGAATAACACAGGCAAATGCACGCGCAGTTCTCGAGGAGTCAATCAATGGCGGATATATAGTGCGTGCAAGTGCGAGGGTAAGACGGTGCGGCACGATCCCTTATCCGTAGCGTGATCTCGGCCGGCCGGGGCGAATTTCGCGATCGTCTTGAGGTACGACTAGCGTAAAACCGCTGAATTTTACGAGGTTTGTCCAGGGGTAGCCTGGGGAGCGTGGGGCGTTAACAAGAGCAATAACGAATTCGCAGCGATCACGCGAGCGCGGCGCTGTCTTTTACGATCTCCTTTAGGGTGTATCGCGCCGGTGTATAACAAATAAAGAGAAAGAAAGAAGGGAAGTGCAGCGCATTAAGAGGCGGACGGAGGTACGGAGCGAAAAATTCGACGTCGGGGCACATCGACGTGGCCGTGTTGTTATCGCGGTATCGTATTGAAAATTATCGACCCGCACGGCCGCCGGCGCGTCTTTTTACGAGTTCTCGCACGAGTCGAGCGTCACGTTAAAGCAACGGTTGCCAAGATCGATCAATAGTTAAATTTGCATGTCTGTGGATTCCGACGAGGAATGCCGGCCCGGCGGCGGCGGCGGCGGCGGCGGCGGCGACGACGGGAGAATTTATGCGCACCGCAAATGAATTGTGGCTGCGCGAAAAAAGGTGGAGACGATAGACGCGGGAGAATCGCGGGGATACAACACGAGTAGTGCGTAACGCACGGTGATTGGCGTGTAACGCGCGGGGAATATATCCCTCCTCGTTGGGCAACAGCACACTCGAGCGGACAGGGAGAAATTGTTCGGTTAATTCGTACGCGTATCACACCGCCGCCGCCGCCGCCGCCGCCTACTATGGTAGCGGCGGTGAGCCGTCGAATTTTACGAGGTTGCCCGAGCCACGAGTTAACGGGGTGTTAACAAGAGCAGCAATACTCACGCGCGCGCGCGCGCGCGACTATCGTGCGCTTAAACTACGTAAACGTAAACGGGCCTTTACGAGCTTTCGAGTCGGCGTAATCTGAGGTTTAGAGTCGCGCATAAATACGCGTGCGAGCGAGCGAGCGAGCGAGCGAGAAGCGCGACGTGTCTCGAGTGAACGAACGATCCGTTGTGACATGACATGCCAAACACAGTCGCGCGCCGCGAACTCCTGCGTCCCGCGTCCCCGGGATTTCTCACACTCACACTCACGCGGATCCCTCGGACACTCGCACGTGTCCGCGACGAATATTTCTATCCTCGTCGTCCACCAATTGACCGTTACAGCCGGACACTAGCGGACGTGTTATCGTGTTACCGCGCGACACGCGCAATTTCTTATCCGTCGCGCGTTCGACTTCGCGCGACACTTCGGGATTACCCCCCCCTCCCCCTCCCCTGTCCCGCGAGAAACCCGACGACGGTGCGCCGCCGGTGTGGCCGCCGTTGCGCTTTCCGTGGGCCCGCTGAATTTTACGAGTTTGTCCAGAGGCTCGAGTTAACGGGGCGTTAACAAGGGCAATACTCGCGACTATCGCGCGTGCGGAGCCCGCTTTTGCGGCTCTTTACGAGCTCTCGAACGATTCCGTACGAGACGCCTCGGTGCGGGAATACGTTATATGCGCGCGCGAACATAGACGCAGGTACTGATACTCACGTGCGTACACACACACACACACACACACACACACACACACACACACACACACACACACACACACACACACACACACATACACCCACACCCACACACACGGTGTACAGCACACGGAGGAGATAGGGGCAATGAGGAGGAGAGAAGCGCGCGCGTTCACGGCGCGGCGCGGCGCGGCGCGGCGGTGCGCCGTATCGCAGGATCGTTTATCCGCCATCGAGGACGATGAAGGGGGCTGCCGCCATTCCTGCCGACGAGAGAGGAGGCAATAAAACTGCGCGGCTCGAGGTAGGGGAACCAGCAATTTCGGGCTATCGAGCGTGCTCCCTTCGGCTTTATTATTGGCCCTGCAATTATTGTTGATATACGCGCAACCTGGCAACCCGCGCTTAATGTTCCTATGTAGGGCGCGGCGATAAAGACTGCACAAAATGGCGACCGATCGTCCTTCCTTCCTTCCTTCGTCGTCTCATCCCTCGCGTCGATGTCGGGCGGGACCGCCATCCTCGGGAAAATCCTCGCAATCGATGGATGACGCGACGCGCTCTGTCGTCAGGGATCGTCATTCGCCCTCCGCGTCCGGAGCCGAAGTGCCTCGTGAGACTCTTCAGATGTACTTGACTGCACGCTCGAATTTCTTCCCACTTCACCCTCGCGAGATAAATCAAGCGGTTCCTTTCGTCGGGATGTATCACGATAATTACGGTGTACGTCCTCCGACAGCTGACGTGGATCGTAACATCGGAGGAATCGGATACGGGAATCGTCGAAGCGGAGGAAGAAACTCACTTCCGGAGGACTCGCCCTGGGTGACGCAAACCCACCCTCCCTCCCTCTCTCTCTCTCTCTCTCTCTCTCTCTCTCTCTCTCTCTCTCTCTCTCTCTCTCTCTCTCTCTCTCTCTCTCTCTCTCTCTCTGCGCGATACTCTTTTGATACGAGACTGACGATAGAGGCCGAGACGTTAATAACGGGAATGAATGTCGCGAAAGATAAAGAAGTAAGAAAAAGAGAGAAGAGAAGAGGAGAGAAAGAGCACGAGGGTAGCGAGAGAGAGAGAGAGAGAGAGAGAGCGAGAGAGAGAGAGAGAGAGAGAGAGAAAGAGTATAGAGAGAAAGAGCGACGCGGTGAGGAAGAAAGAGAAAGAGAAAGACAAAGACAGACAGAGAGAAGGAGGGCGGTGAGGAGGGGCAACGTTTCAGGATGCGATTACGACTTTTCTTGGTAGGGCGTCCAATCAGCAGTTATTTTTATAACGGCCGCCGTCGCGCCATGCCGCGCCATGCCGCGTCTCGTCCGAGTGGTAGTGGTGGCGAGAAGTAGTACCGCGAGGAGCAACAGTGGCCATCGCAGGCTGCCTTCAACGAGCCAAAGTAGCCATTCGCTCTGCCGTACAGGCGTTATGTACTATCGCGGCACATAATCCCGCGCGGCGCAGCGCGGCGCGGCGGCCGCGGAAACGGCGAGTGCGAGATTTTATGATAAAAGCAGCAGCACACGCGTCCGTCACACACACACACACACACACACATACACACGTCCGTCTGTCCGTGCGCAATCGGCCCGGTCGCCCGCGAACGAGGACGTCGGCAGGACGTCGACATCAGCGTGCGGCTCGCGGCGGAACGGTCGAACGATCGAACGATCGACGGACCGTGCGAAAAGGCAGACGAATCCACGGCGAGTCCTTGCTCCGAAGGATGAAAGTTTCAGCGGAAAGAGAGGCGGCGAAGGAGGCTTCAATTCATGTTGTGTTTAAGTACTGCCGCCATCTTTCCTAAAACCTTATTCTTATGAGGGAGAGACAAGGAGAAGAGGAGCAGGAGGAGGAGGAGGAGGAGGAGGAGGAGGAGGAGGAGGAGGAGGAGGAGGAGGAAGAGGAGGATGATCGGAGCGAGACCAGACGCGAGCTTAGTGCTATATTCGCCGGGTATATTCGCGCTCCGTGGAGGGGGTAATTGGCATACGAAACAAAATGTTGCATTTTATGGGTTATTGCGAGGGGCGGCCTATAGGCGCGGCGGGGTCGAGGGAGTGCCCGATCTAATAACGATCGGTTACGTCGGAGGCCTTTATTAACACACGCACGTACACACACACACGCACATACACACACACACACACACACACACACACACACACACACACGCGCGCGCGCGCACGCACGCGTCGTCCTGGCCGGCGCGGCGGACCGGCCCTGCGCGCTCACAGCTTAAAGGGCTTCCAGACGCGCGAAACGGCTTTTCCCAGAATCTCGCGTGACGGCCGGGGAATCTATCGAATAAACTGCTCTCTCTCCGTACGCCCACGGAATACATCGCGGAATACAAACACACTCGTACACGGCCGTGTCTACCACTGAGGAAGCTTCCTCCCTCGGCCCCGCTTCCACCGAAATCAGACTGATTCCCATGGCGGTAGCCGGGGAATCCGTTTCCTTTCTCGCGCATATTCTTTTCGCGCGACTCGCTGACAGTCGACGCGCCACTTTCGGCGCGCGCTTTACGAGCTAATTTGCGGCTTTGCGGTTCGCGCTGCCGCGCGAGAGACGCGTCGCGGTCTGTCTCCTCCTCAGCCGCGGCGGATCGTCACGCGTCGCCGATCGACGCGCCGGCGATCCGCTGTTGCGCGGATCCCGGACGGCGCGGAGAGGTGGCCGACGTCGTTCGCGAGAGGTCCCTCGTAATCGCGTGTGTCCGCCACCTCATTTGAGCGGAGAACGAGAGAGAAAGAGAGAAAGAGAGAGAGAGAGAGAAAGGGAGAATCGGGCTCCTTCGCGAGACGTTAAAGGTCGAGAAACGAAACGAGGAACCGGAGGAGGACTAAGGAGCACCCGAGGGAAGGAGAGGGGAAAGGGGAAGGGGGAGGGGAGGAGAGAGCGGCGGAACAGACGGGGAAGAGAGAAGAAACGACTTCTAGAGGCGAGAGAGTCTCGCGCGGGTTAACTTTGTTAGCGCTTGGCATTATCAGGCCGGCAAAAGAGATTGGCATTGCGAGGAATAGCTTGGGAGGGGGTGGAGTTTCATATGAAATACACGCGACATTTACTGCCTACACCGGCTGGGCCCCTGCAAAGACGCAAACGCATTATAAATAGATCTCCTCCCCGTTTACCCCTCGCCGCTCCCACCCGCCGCTCCTGCCCCTGCCCTACCCTTATCGTTCCTTCTCTCTCTCTCTCTCTCTCTCTCTCTCTCTCTCTCTCTCTCTCTCTCTCTCTCTCTCTCGCTCGCTCCCTTGTTTCCTCGCGCCCTTCTTTTTTTCTCCGCACATCACTCGTGTTCTCACTCCCAGCCCCTCCGAGAGCGCCCGAGAGAGCCACGAAGATTAAGAAAAGGCCCCGGGAGAGGAAAAGAGGGAGCCAACGGCACGGCCGCAGCCGCGGCGCGGCACGCTGCCGCGTAGAGAGACCGCTACACAATCTGGTTTATAATCTTGTTAGGATTTCGCGGAAATATTGGTGTAATTTACGATCCGTCTTAGCGAAGTTAACTGTCGGAGCGCGAGTACCGGCGATGGAACGACGAATGCCGTACGCAGAAGGGTTGCGCCAAATGGCCGCGCTTTTGTAGCAATGCTCATGCCTCCCCTCCCCCCTCCTATTTTTCATTCTGTCGCATTCTTTCCCCGTGTTTCTTCCCCTCCGGCCGTCTCTCACTCAACGTCGTGCATCCTCTTTCTCCAGCTCCTTCTTCCGTCGATTATCCGTCTCGTCGAAGAATATCCGCGAATGTCTACGTCCGTCGTGCAAGCCGGTTTTACATTCGCGGATCTCCGAGGACGACGTTCCTGTCGTTGACTCGTCGCGAGCCTACGCGACGTCGAAGGATACATGGTCGCCACCCAGCCTCTCGGAAGCAAACTCTGTTAACTCTCACAATCCGGAAAGCCATCATATAATGGCGCCGAGGGTCTCACATTCTTCATCAATTGACGTACATAAAGAAATTCCGATTTGAGGACCGAAACCCGCCCCCTTTCTTCGGCAAGATTCGGTAAGAAAATTTCGTAGAGGCGTCTAATTTTCTAGACACCATTCCCTTCCGGGGTGATCATAGAAAACAGTTAAGCGTCCCTA
>NW_020229890.1:32500-43305 GCF_003227715.2 Harpegnathos saltator
CGCTCGCTCGCTCGCGCATTCGCTCGCACGTGTGTTCGCGTGCGCGCACTATCTATAGCGCTGAAACGTGCCGGAGCAGCCGGCGGCTCCCTTTCGACTCTCGGATGCTGGAAGCCATCCGGTCACCTGTCCGCTACTGGAAAATGTAGGTCGAACTCGCGCGAGCGAGCGAGCGAATAACTAATTGGACAGGTGTAACGTTCCCGTGTCTACCGAGCATAACTGTCATGGCGACTTCCGCGCGATAGAAATTCAATTATCCGCACGCCCGGGATCAAAGGTCAAACGGGGGACTCTGATGCATGTGCGCGAAACGCGGCCATTCGGGCCGTCATTAGTGTCCGACTGCGAGCGAACGAAGACAATCGGACGTGCGTGTTTCTGCGGGGATTTCAGCAGTGGCGGAAGATTTTCGAGGAATGCGGTTTCGGAATGGGTGATCCTTTGAAAATTCGGCTACCGGTTTTCTCCGCCTGCGCTCTCTCTCTCTCTCTCTCTCTCTCTCTCTCTCTCTCTCTCTCTCTCTCTCTCTCTCTCTCTCTCTCTCTCTCTCCCCCCGGTTTCTCCGTCGAAGCCCGCCCGAATACCGTCGAATTCGCATTATACTAATTAATGTCCGAGCAATCTTTTTCCCCCTCCGTCTCCATCTCTCTCACTCTCGCGCACGCGCGCGAGTTTCCTGCACGAAAGCGTCATTTTTACGTAGCCTAGCTGCAATGCCGCAGGGCATCAATCAGCGGGGGAGGGGCGGGGAAGGGAGGATAGGTTATTATTCTGGGATTCCAAATAATTAGCGATGATTGCTCGCCTCTTTGGAGAAACACGAGTGAATTTATCACGAAACTTCTGCGAAGAGCGAGCTACCTTTTGAAGAGCGCGTGAAAGGGTTCCGTAACTTTATCCTCCGCCTTACGCTGTCTCTCTCTCTCTCTCTCTCTCTCTCTCTCTCTCTATCTCTCTCTCTCTCTCTCTCAAGCTCTCACCGCCGCGTTGAAATTATTAAAGCATAAAACATGTTTTCCACGATGAATCCCAAAAGGCCGCTCGGCGAGATACTTCACGTCACAAACCGACGCCATTTTACAATCAGCGGCAAACCGCTGATATCGCAGATGAAATAATCGCAGGATCCAATTAGTTGCAAGCGGCCGATGAGTCGTGCCGCTCAGATTCGATAAGAAAAGTCAATCGCGGCGCTTCCACGAAAAGCGCCGGAAACGACGGTCACGAAACGTTAATCGAGCGACGCGACGACCGAGGCGAGCGACTCTGATCGGTCGGGTGGCAGAACTGTATTTCGCACAGCCGTTTGAAAAGTAATGGTGAGGAGTGACACCGGCGGTATACAACGGAACTATCCGTCGATATCGAGAGAGCAGGTAGCGAAGGATTTGCCAAGGGACTCGCTGCGTTTCTCTCTGGTGGAAGATGACTAGATTCTTCCATAGAAAAAAAAAAACTTGGTTGCTTGAGTGAAAGCCCCCGTTAATTCAGAGATTCTAGATGGCGTCGGGATATTGGTTGCTGCTCCAGTCTCCTTTCTTCTTCGTATTATTTTTCTGGGAGCAGGATCTGGATATCGTGGGAGAAATTCTTGAGACTTGTTTCACAATAAAAGGGCTGAGAAAGACAATCTCTCTCGTGATCAGGATTATTACCAAAACCGATGTTCTCCGAGACGGTCATAATAGGGGACTCTGCAGAAATCCAGAAACATAGGGCAAAAATATGTCGTTTTATCGTCTTCGAATAGACAGAATGAGGACGAATAGTGGGGGGAAAATAGTGGCGCCTAGGGACGGCACAGCGTCATAAGAAGAGATTTATGGATCCCTCAGCGAAATCCATCAACAACGGGAACAACATCTTCCCATTGGAAGATAACCTCACCGATACCATAGAATTTTACGTTGTTTTATGGAGACATTCGAGGCCGAGTGTTTATGGACAGAGTAGATTAACTCTCTCTCTCTCTCTCTCTCTCTCTCTCTCTCTCTCTCTCTCTCTCTTTCTCCACTGTCTTTCTTTCCGGTCTCCGTCGTCGTCGTCGTCATAGCCGTCATCGTCGTCGTCGTAGCGGCGGGATGTCGACAGCGGCTCGTCGATTTGCTCGACAAGGTCGTAAAGACGATAAAACGACATCAGAGCGCGAGATACAAATAGAGGTATAAACGAAAGGTGTTAAGGTGGCGAAGGGGGCGAAGGGGGCGACGGCGACGGCGGCGGCGGCGAGAGGAAAGGCCCCGGTAATCTCCGCGGTGTACACTCGCGACGACCGCCTCGTCAGATCCCGTCGATTAAAATCAGCCGATCGCACGTTCGTGTGAGTTTCCCCGCGTTTTCAACGCGCACGCTTCAACCCGTGTCCCCTTCGACCCGAGAGGAGTCGCTCGCGGCTCGCCCCGACCATTTTTATAGGCGTCCCTTTGGACCCGCTTGGAGATCGATTCTCGGTAGAGGCAGTATAACGCATATGAATTTTAATGTTTATTACATAATAAAGAGGCCCGTGAGAGAGAGAGAGAGAGAGAGAGAGAGAGAGAAAGAGAGAGGGAGAGAGAGAGAGAGAGGGAGAGAGAGAGAGAGAGAGAGACGAGTAAGCGCGTCGACGTGAGGTTCTTTGAAATCTACAGGACCACCGAGACCGCGCTGAACCGACGAGCTCGCGGCAGCGGCGAAACGCGACGTCGCGCATTATTTAACGAATTACCGCGGCGCAGGGGCGCGCACAATAGCAGCGACGGCCCCGCCTCGCGCCTCGCCTCACCTCGATCAGCATACCGGCTGCTGTTCGCTTGTGTATACGATGTCCGAGAGTGAAAGGGCAACAGAGGCGGTCTCTCCTCTCAATACGATATCACGTCGCGATGAAGCCGATTTGAGAGCGTAAACTGATTTACAAATTTCCAATAGCACCAGCCGATCTAATTTGCATTCGAAATAGCCAAGGCCAACGGTGCCTAGCGCGTGCGGTATCGTCAAGGCAAGGGGGACGTGAAGGTGGCAGAGGTGGCGCACGAGGAGGAGGAGAAGGAGGAGGAGGAGGAGAAGGAAAAGGGGGGAGAGAAGAATCGGCAGAGAGTAAAGAGAGGGCAGTGCGAAGGCGCGCGCGCGCGCGAAAGAGAGGAGAAACTATTTTCGCGAGGGAACGCATTGCTTTCGCTGTTGCGAGGCGAAGTCACATTCAAACTAGTTGCAATATGCCGTGACGGCGTGCAGTTACCGAGTAACGGCGTACGAACGTGCTCCCGGCACAAAATACCGAATAATAAGAGAATAGAGGGGCGGCGGGGGAGAGGAGCGGAGGCGAATCGTTCGCTCGCTCGTTCGTGTATCGGCCCACCGGCGAATCGCGTCGTCTCCTTTAGTTGCACAATGGAAATATTTTCTGACGCGCGCGTCCAGACTTATTCGCATGCGACACGGACGTGTGTGTCTACGTATGTACGTACGTACGTACGTACGTACGTACGTACGTACGTACGTAAGTACTTACCTACCTACCTACCTACCTACGTACATGCTCGAATCTGTGAGGCGGACGGAGGCGCATGCGAAGTAACGGAGGTACTAAAAGGCACTAAAAGTAACGGCTGCGCGGCACGATAACTATTAAGCCGCCGTCGGATTTTGCCCAGGCATCGGCCGGCTAGCTGCTCAATTTCGCGATGGTGCCTACTTGTGCCCTCCGATCTTTCTGCCTCCCCTCCTCCACCCTGCGCCCCACCTTCGTTCCCCGTCATCCGCTTAATTTACGGCGCGCACGAAAGCGAAACGCTACGAGCGAGGCGTTTAGGTCGATCCTCCAAATCTGAAGGTTCGTCCGCCGTGCGGCGATCACACGCGGAACGTAAGGAAGGAAAAGCCGGACGTTCACGTCTGTTCGCGTGACGAGGACGTACGTGTGTGGTTGAATACGCGATAATACGTATCTCGACGAGAGAGAGAGAGAGAGAGAGAGAGAGAGAGGGAATGAGAGAGAGAGAGAGGGAGGGAGAGAGAGAGAGGAGAGAGAGCGAAAGAGGGGGAGGGAAATGAGGGAGAACAAGGAGAGCGTACCTATGACGAAACCTATGCAATATCTTGTGTATGCAGACGTCACGTACGCGGTGCGTGTTCACAAGTGTGTGGCGAAAAGTGTTCGTGCCGAACACGTGTTCTCTCCGCGCTAATGCGTTACTCGCGCCGTGCGTAAAAAGGCATTTTTCTCGGGCCGGCCGTAACGCGACGCAACTTGGCGGCTCGCGCGCGCGTGCAATGCACCTTTCAGCCCGCCGCGCCGCCGCAGCCCGCACGTCGTTCCTGGTGACGCGCTCCTGATGAATCCGCGATCGATTCGGGAACGGAAGGCCGGTTTTTCGGCCCTTTTGCATCCCGTTGCGTCGCGTAGACTATCTTGCATTTTTGTGTGCCTTTCGTCAATTACAAGCTCTCGGCTCTCCCGGCGAAAGGTCGCGGCCGCCGAGGGAGCGCCGCCGCGCCGTCGCGAGTGAATCAATTTCGCAGTCGCCCGTGCGTGCCAAAATATACACGCGCGAGGACTCCCTCCCTCGCGGCTTAATTGCCGCGAGTATTTAATGCGGCGATTCATGAAGTTCCCTTCGCATTCCTGTGTTGTTTTACGGCACCTCGTGGGAGTGCAAATATACGATACGTGACCGCGCGAGGCTGAGGAGAGAGAGAGAGAGAGAGAGAGAGAGAGAGAGAGAGAGAGAGAGAGAAAACGACAAAGAGAGAAGGACAGGGGGGAGGAGGAGGAGTGAGGCTAAAGATAATAATGTATTCGACGAAGAATGGCACTACTCGCGCGGTCGTCCGTCGCGGTACGAATTACTCTGGCGATTGAAACTCGTTCATGATGAAGAAAAAAAGGGAGGAGGAAAAAAGGGAGAAAAGAAGAAATGAAAGCAAGAACGGAGACCTCGGGCTGTCGGGATTTGCATATTAAATGGGTTGGGATTTATAACGGTCGGTCCCGTGTGCTAGCAATACGCGCGATAAATAAAGAACGTTCCCCGCGCGAATCGATAGAGCCGCACAGTCCACGTCGAATTTTCGCGTGCGCTAAACCGAGAGAGAGAGAGAGAGAGAGAGAGAGAGAGAGAGAGAGAGAGAGAGAGAGAGAGAGAGAAAGAGGGAGGGTGAGAAATAGACGAGCAGAGAAAGAGAAGAAACGTAGGAGATCTTTCAGAACTCGAAATCTTTCGATCCACGTTCGATCGAATTCTCGTCCCCGGACAAACTTTTCCGACACTCGACCACCAAACCCCGCAAATACCGTCGAAGAACCGCGAGTTATATCTCGAAGAAGAAAAGAGGAACGAAGGACCTGCAGATACGACATTATTCGCATGAACTCCTAGGACCACTCCTAGATTTTTCTTCCTGCACTTGCTTGGTCCATCGCCTCGGGATCGCGATGCGAGCGAGCGATCCCGCGAGCCGATCCCTTCGCGATGCGCCGTCGGAAATTTCTGGATCGTCGAAGGCTTACGCGTTGAACCGGTTCTCGCCGTCGTACCTCGACGGCGGCAATCTCGAGCAAAGTTATGTTCCGCTTGCGCGAATTTGTGCGTTCCGCGTGCCTCGTCGGCGCTTTTGATATACGAATACCGCGTCGCGTCGCGTCGCGTTGCGGCACAGCTTCGGCACGGAACGCGGACACTTTGTTGCGAAACGACCTTGGCAATATCTATTACCGCGCCGAATTTAAAGAGCATTAAAAGATAAGTCGGCCGAAAGGAGGTTCCCACGTGGGTACGTTCGTACAGAGCAAACACGACGCGCTCTGACTGTGAGATAAAATTCCGCACGCGTGTCGGCCGCGCACACACCATTGATGTGTTTGCTTCATTCAACGATTCCTCGCGGCACAATACCGCGCGCTCGTGTCGTGTTCTTCACGGCGAGCTTGTAATTTAGGAACACGAGAGAAAATCTAACGCGGAATCTCGGCGGTTGCGAAAGACGCGACACATCCCCGGGATATCCTTCCTCCCGTAAAGTTGCAATTGTTCCGACGAATCGTGCGCGCGGTATAGTATCGCCGAATAAATATTATGAAAGCTCCTCCCCCCCCCCGTTACCGTAAATGCTAACGCAACAACGATTTTACGATACCTGGCACACGTAGGAAAGCCCCAACGACGGAGATAAGGAAGAGGCCACATTTATTCGCTCGAGAAGCGCGTCGCGGTGTATCGACTTATTTACGGACTTCCTCTACGCGACGAGGGATGACACTTTGTAACGTCGGGAACGCAAAGGGACCCATTTGTCTCCGTTATGTCGTTTTCGTCCTTTAAATGAGTCTCCCGTCTCACGGGCGGGACTCGCCGGGGTAAATGCGCGGCGCAAAGCCGCAGGATGCGCTCGCTCATCGCGCGCGCTCGCTCGCTCGTTCGCGAGAGAGAGAGAGAGAGAGAGAGAGAGGGGGCGGGAAGGAGAGGAGAGGGGACAATATCAGCGACAATTTGTCCGCGCATTATACGTCTACGAGAAGGAGCCGTGAGCTCTCCGTGAGCGCCTAGCTCTCGCGGAGGAGAAAGCGATGATAGCAAACACAAATTGGTGGTGGCTGGACTAATATACCCGAATATGATGAATGGTCTTTTATATCCACGGACGTAGCGAGGTGTTATGCGTTACGTTAGTGTTGAATTATTGCATGCGTGGGGCAGCGCGCGTCGGCACAATAACGCAGCCCGCGGGAGGGCTCGGCGGGCCCGGAGGCCCCGGGCCTGACCGGCTTCCCGGACCCACGTTCGCGTCCGAGAGCTTTTACCCGCGAGACACATCGAGATACGCGCTCCCCCCCGCTCCCCCCCCCCTCCCTCTCTCTCTCTCTCTCTCTCTCTCTCTCTCTCTCTCTCGATGTGTGTGCCTCTTTCTCCGCCCCTCCCTCCATTCCTTTTTCCTCGCATTGCCCTTGCGCCGCGATTTTAATCGAGGCGCGTTACTGAGCGAATCGAAAGATCAATCGGCGTTGATCTCTGCGAGGATTTATGGCCGGCCGACTCGTTATTACTATTCACGCGGGCTACAATAACCGGGCCCGAAACAAACGACGTCGTTCGCGTCAAACACGTCGTCTAAGTCGTCCGAGTCGCGGATACCTCTCGTCGCTCACATTGATACAGTGCCTTCGCGTCCGCAAGTCGCTCTCTCTCTCTCTCTCTCTCTCTCTCTCTCTCTCTCTCTCTCTCTCTCTCTCTCTCTCTCTCTCTCTCTCTGTCTCTCTCTCTCTCTTTTTCTCTCTCGTTCTTCTCGTAGGGCTCGTAAACTCCAGGAAAGCCGCAAATTCGTCAGGAACGATAACAACGTTGACGACACTCTCGCAACACCTGACGTAACATCTAGATCGATATCGCCTGGCACGCGCGTTATCACGCGCCGGAGAGAGGCAGGCATCTTATCTATGGCGCTCAAATTACCGTCCGTAAAAGACGGAGACACGCGGCCGACGGTCCACGACGGGAACGATCGGAACGGGAGAGGATACGACTGCGACAGAGAGACGTTGATCCGATCTACTCTAATTATTGCTAGGGAGGTAGGCGTAATAATAGCACCGTGTCTCAGACTCAAAGTTGCGCCACGGCGCTCGGCGGGGCGGGCGCAGGGGGAGGGGGGCGGGACGGGGCGGGGGAGGGAAAAAAGAAGGGAAAGAACAGAAGCACTGACGCATCACCGGCGGCGCTTGATTGATGGACCAGTCGCCATGTTTATAATTAGAGCCCGACGTTTCCGGTTCGCCGGCCGACACTCGCACGGCGATTCGCCGCGGATCAATCTCGCCTGCTCGAACCGAAAGCGCGGTGCGAGAGAGCGCCGCGGCGGAGCGGGCTCGCGTCCGAATCGCGAGACGAATCGCTTCCGTCGTGGCTGTATAATCGTCGCTCGGCCCCGAAGAAACGCGCGCCGAGCGATAGGGCGCGTTATCTCGCGGAAACGCGCACGTGAGAAAACGCGCGCGATTTCAACGGCGCTGCGCGTCGTTACGCGCCGTTACGGTCGATTCTAATTTCAGTGCTTTCGGCCGTCCGAGCAGATGCGACGTGTTATCGAACCTTTTAACCACGTGGACGTTTACGACGCGCTCGGCTACGCGGACGACGACTCGTCGACGACGAAAATCCACGTGTGCAGGAAACGAGATGCGGGTTGGGCCGCGCGGTAAGTCACACGTGTGTATCTTCGTCAACGGTCGACGACAGAGTACCTTCAAACGGCGAATCTAACCTGGCGATGGGCGATCTCGATTCGACTCTCTCTCTCTCTCTCTCTCTCTCTCTCTCTCGGAGGAGGAGGAGGAGGAGGAGGAGAAGGGAGGGGGGGGGACATCGGTTTCTCAAATCGATTCTTTCATGTTCGATTTTCGTACAAGTCGCGCGATTCCCTCGAACGTCGAGCCCCGTTGAATTCTTCATCAGACGAGACGACATTGATGGATAAGCGCATCGACGGCTCGAAAAACTCGATTGTCTATCGGGAAGAAGCGATTGTCTGAGGATCGGATCTATGATTGACCTACACGCGATTTGCCGCTACTTCCGCGCGGAGAAGAGTTCGACCGATTTCGCTCGGTCATCTTCGCGAAGCTCGCAACTTGCCGAGAGAACTCTGATAATTTTTCCCGCCGAAGCCGGGGGATGGAAGCGCGACGCGAGCGACGATAAAATATGCGAGGTAGATGCGAGTGCGAGTGGACGCGCAAATGATAAATGTGAGAACGCAGGTAGATCGCGCGAGCGAGCGGCCTGCACATGTTCGCCTCCTCCGTAAAGCTGGCAAGTATCGCGAGAATCTCGTAGGCGGAATGGCTCGCCGAGAGGATCCTTATTAGCGGACGAGTCGTCCTTGAACATGCCACGGGAATGATCAATATTTGTAATATAAACTCCATATGATACTTCATCACCGCTCGCGGGGTAACTCACTCGCTCGGCGGCCGCGGCCGCACGTACGGCGGCGATTCTTGTGGCCGATCGATTCGCCGAGATGATGTAATTTATTCCATTTGATGCGACTTACCTCGAGATTGCATGAAGGAAAAAGAGTCGCGAGGAACTCCTTGCGCTGCGGGTCGTCAGAGAGCTCGTACAGCTGTAACACAGAGAGCAAAGAGTCAAAGTGAGTACATTACTCGCCTTATGACGACGCCTGCGGAATAATTAAGAGCGCACAAAAAAGACAAAAAAAGGACTGCATCGTCCCCCCGCCGTTGCCCCGTGCTGATATCTACGGTGTGATTGACGCAGATGCGCAGAGTACTGTCCGCGACGAGCGGTAGCTCGGCGCATACTCGGTAATTTCCCCCGTGCGACGCGATTTTCGCTCCCGTCGTCGGAAGTGAACTCGACGGGTAATTAAAGGGGAGAGCTTCGCAAAAAAACGTCACGACCAGCGGCCACGCTGGGGCCACGACCGCCCAGCGTTGTTTTCCTCCGTGCTGCTTTCCTCCGCCCCGATGCCAGAATAAAACGTTAGCTCACGGCGTGGTAATAAAAACAGGAGTGAAACAAGTGTGCTCATAGCGACAGGCAGATTAGTTAGCTCCGATTATTAATGATTCCGTTTAACCTGCCTCATAACCCGAAACCCTCGCCGACCATACGAAAGCCAAACCCCCTTCGGGCTAGTGGCCCGTATTATCATATTTGTTATGTACGATGTGCTATATCTAATCTGAGACCCCTAATTGCTTTTATAATATGAGCCCCGTCCACCCTCGCTTTCTCCTCTTCTGCCGCGCGTCTCTTACTCCCCGGCGCTTTCTACATCCCTTAAACCTCTCTCTCTCTCTCTCTCTTCTCTCTCTCTCTCTCTCTCTCTCTCTCTCTCTCTCTCTCTCTCTAACTCTCTCTCCTCTTTCTCTCTCGTAGCCGAGCCTACCTTTTCCTCTTCCGACTCTTTTCGCTCTTCGCGCGACTCGCCTCGGCTCGACTCGTACGTTTGCCGCGACGATAAATTTCATTCAACTAATCGCGATGTTTCGCAACACTGCCTCTTCCCCCAAGGGCGAATCATAATTAATTCGCTGCCTCCGCGCGCGCGCGCGCTCGCGCCGTCCATCCTATCTAGTTTTCCGCTTACAATTAGCTTGTCCGCGGACTATGAGGAAGGAGAAAAGAGAGAGAGTAACAATGAAACGAAAGTGACCACGAGAGAGAGAGAGAGAGAGAGAGAGAGAACGTGGCGCGTGATATATACGCGCTCGAATTTCATAGCTCGAACACGACTGAGGACTTGAGCGCTCACTTTGTGTCGCGCCGCGCGCGAGTTTCCTCGTATCGAATGTCGGACAATGAAACGTAAGATCGCGCGGCGGATATCTCATCGGCATTAATGAACCAACTAGCCGTCTACGCTGCAAGTCTCGAATGAAAATTTCTCTCGTTAATAACGGCCTTCGTTGACGGTAACGCGCTGACACGCGCGCGCGCGCGCGCGCGTGCTTCGCGTTATCGTCCGTGACTCGTGAGAGAGCCATGAATGACTTCTTTTTTATAACAGCGTCCTGGGATCGCGTTGCGAGAAGCCCTTCGGTGAGCGCTGCGGAAATGGAGGAGCGATACGTCAAAACCGTAGCGCGGTGCCGCGTGAAGAGAGAAGACGTAAACGTCAACGCCTGTCAGCGGGAAAAAATGCCGAGTGCGCCGCGATAGGCGCGGTGACAAAGCGAAATGCGTATGCGTGCATTTGCGAGCAACGCGAGGCGAGCTAAGCGAATGTGTTACGCACGACGGTGTACACGTGCGTGGTCGCGTAGAACAGAGCGGTTTCCCAGCCCTGTGTGTGTGTGT